>NC_048299.1:115627487-115927487 GCF_013100865.1 Trachemys scripta elegans | reverse complement strand
TTATTCTTAATATAAATACACAACAGAAAAAACAATAAAAACAATAAAAGAATTTACACTTGTGTTAATAAGACATCACACCAATTCTAATATGGGAACTAGTAAGAGCAGTCCTTCAAAACCCCACAAAAGCGGTCTCTTCTATGATCACAAGTTTGTAACAGCCTCAGCTCATAACATGTTCAGATCACCCTTTATGCAGTTAAGGGGTCTTTGATCTGAAGATTCCAGAAGCAGGTAATTAGTAAACAATTGTAGTACACAGGGTATAGCTTCAAAAGGGAAGGATTTGAAGTGAGTCATTTGCATTCTCCTTACCTCCACATACTTCCTAGGAAATCCACTTCAGACATATTGTTCCAAAAACCCCTTTGAAGTCCCTAATTCCTTCCAGAAATTGTGTTAGTCAGTTTCCTAGAGAAGTTACATAAATACTACCTAGAGGGAGCTACTATAAGGTGGGTTCATAACTGATTGGAAAACCATTCCCAGAGTGTAATTATCAGGGATTCACAATCTATCTGGAAAGGCATATCGAGTGGGGTCCCACAGGGATCAGTTCTGGGTCTAGTTCTCTTCAATATCTTCATAAATTATTTTGATAATGACATAGAGAGTACACTTATCAAATTTGCGGACAATACCAAGCTGGGAGGGGTTGCAAGTGCTTTGGAGGATAGGACTAAAATTCAAAATGATCTGGACAAACTGGAGAAATGGTCTGAAGTAAATAGGATGAAATTCAATAAGGACAAATGCAAAGTACTCCACTTAGGAAGGAATAATCAGTTGCACACATACAAAATGGGAAATGACTGCCTAGGAAGGAGTACTGCGGAAAGAGATCTGGGAATTATAGTGGATCACAAGCTAAATATGAGTCAACCGTGTAACACTGTTGCAAAAAAAGTGAACATCATTCTGGAATGTATTAGCAGGAGTGTTCTAAGCAAGACATGAGAAGAAATTCTTCTGCTGTACTCTGCGCTGATAAGGCCTCAGCTTGTGTATTGTGTCCAATTCAGCATACTACATTTCAGGAAAGATGTGGACAAATTGGAGAAAGCTCAGAGGAGTGCAACAAAAATGATTAAAGGTCTAGAAAACATGACCTCTGAAGAAAGATTAAAAAACTGGGTTTGTTTAGATTGGAGAAGAGACGACTGGGGTGGGAGGGGAGCATGATAACAGTTTTAAAATACATAAAAGGTTGTTACAAGGAGGAGGGTGAAAAATTGTTCTCTGTAACCTCTGAGGATATGACAAAAAGCAATAGGTTTAAATTGCAGCAAGGGAGGTTAGACATTAAGAAAAGCTTCCTAACTGTCAGGGTGGTTAAGCACAGAAACAAATTGTCTAAGGAGGCTGTGGAATCTCTGTCCTTGGCAGTTCTTAAGAACAGGTTAGACAAAAATGTGTCAGGAATGGTCAAGTTATTACTTGGTCCTGCCTTGAGTGCGGGGACTGGAGTATTGAGGATTTGGATTCCAAACTCCCTACTTCGAAAATCCCAGCCTAAGAGTTTTATATATGCATTTCCCTTACTAAGGTGATGACTTGGTTATTTTCAGTTGAATGCTTCCCAGAAAGTATATTAAAAAACATGGAAATGACTTCAATGTATAATGTGCACTTATGTTTCAGTAACATTTCAACCTATAGACCTAGACATTTTTTTAACCAAGTTGTGTAGGAGAGCTGTATATATAAAGTTTGCTGCACTACTTCAGCCCAGCAACCCAGAAAAGAAAACTTGAATTACCCATTGTTAGAGGAGTTAGAAGCTAGAGTATTCCATAATGAATAATTTGTAATGTCACGTGAAGCTGACAGTTTCTCTGATAAGCTACAAATTTTAATTAGGGAGTTATAACTAAAGAGTTTACTGCTGTCTTAACATTTGTGTAAGAGTACATAACAACTACTGGCAGACTTTTTATGTCCTCAGTAACCAAAGAGGGTTTCAAATTACCCATGGTTTACATAATTGGTGAATTGCAAGAAAAAACAGAAGTTGCTTTGAATCATTAAGGGCCCAATCCTGCATCAGTAAACTGAGTGGAGGCTTTGCTATTGACTTCAATAGAAACAGAATCAGGCCCTAAGTAAACATATACAATATGATGTGAAAAGAATGAGCTGTGAATTACCAATGGATAAGAAAGCAATTTTGAATTACATTGTCACATCAGTAGTAAAATCATTGTTTTAATGTCTAACTTCTGAATTAATTTGGGCTGAATTCAAAACTTGATTGGCAAATTGATAAGGACCTATATTAAACAGCCATAGTTCTATTTGGGAATGGAATTTGATTATATTTACCATGTTGTGATAAGTCTTGGATCATCTTTGATTTATTACTTCTTGATCAGTTTTAACATCCTGAATTAAATTTAGTCATTATAACTTTGTAAACATGATCATGTAACCACATTTATTGAAATTTCCATTTTGATTAACAAGTCTTAAATTTGTACTTTAATGTCAACAATCTGAAATTCAATCCATTTGTGAGAAACCTGGTAATTGTTAATTACAGTTTCTTAACCAACCTGTGAATTTTAATATATTTTTCCTAATGTTCTCAACTCTCATAAAGAAGGATATTAATACATTGTGCCTGTGCTTCTAACTTCTGCTTCAGAGCAGAGTTCAAAGCCTTGTTCCTATTGTACAAAGCATGGCCGGATTTTCAAAATTGCTCAGTACTCAGCATCTCTGTATGGAAAACAAGGGGAGCAGTTGGGTGCTGAACGCTTTGAAAAATCTTCCCATTTCATATAGATGCTTAAATGGGAGCTGAGCTCTTTTGACAATTTGAACTTCAGGGCTTGATTCTGCCTAGTAATGAGCAACTCCTAAGAGGTACCTATGTTTACTTTTCCCCTTCCTCCCTCATCCAAGTCCCCACCGCTTCTCCTCCTCCTCTATTTTTTCCCTCCTTATGCCCCTTTCAGATTTCCCCCTTCCATCTTCTCCACTTTCCTCTGGTCTTCTCGTCAAAGGGAAAGTTCAAAATCTTCAGTGGTTTAGTGTAGTTTGGATAAGCACCCAGAATTTCATTCTTATCCAGTATCAGAGGAGTAGCCTTGTTAGTCTATAAGGTGCCACAGGACTCTTTGTCAATTCTTATCCAGAACACTTGGATCTTCAAACCTAGATGGAAATCTTCTGAGGACAGTGTTTCCCTTAGGGAATGTCTACACTCTGAGCTAAAGCATATAAATTCCAGCTTGAGGAGACATAACAACATTGTCTCTGATTGAGTTAGCACTCTAAAAACAGAGTGTAGTCGTGATGGCCCGAGGTTAGCCCCACCAAGTATGTGCCTAGCTTCTCAGATAGGATCGTACTTGGGGTGGCCATTCCCTTCTGCCATTTTTGCCACTGCAGCTACACTCTGTTTTTAGCTCACTAGTTGATCAAGTGTGTCTCCTCCAGCTAAAGTGTAGAGGCAGACTTAGACTGGCAGCATGGTCTACCGGACTGAGCACAGGAGTAAGAGTCAGGAAATCGTGATTTCTAATTCAAGATCTGCCATTGATTTAATCCATGAATTTGACTGTTACTCTCTGCCTTACTTTTCTCCTCTATAAAATAGGGCAGATCATATTTACTTACCTATCTCAAGAAGGACATTGTGAAGTTTAATTAGTAAGTACACGCAGTACTTTATAGACAAAATGTGGTCAGCATTGCTTATTGTATATCAGCATCTCAACTTCCACCAATCAGCACCATTCCAGCCACAAAAAAATTGCACAGGCGTGTAAAAATATAATAATTTCATTTTAGGTTTTTGCCCAATATTTGGCTTTATATGTATTTATTCAGCTCTGTTCTCCATCCTTAGTTCTTATATCACCAAATAACATTAAAGTTTTGTTAACAAACTTCTTATGTTCATTATTAGGTTTTTTAGTTATTAGACTATAACTAAGGCTGGGTGTCTGTCTTGGAGGTCACAGAAGTCATGGATTCCATGACTTTCTGTGACCTCCGTGACTTCTGCAGCAGCCAGTCTCGAGCCACCGTGCCCGCCCCTCCAGCAGCAGCAGTAGTAGTTTGGTTGTGGGAGGGAGCTCAGGGCTGGGGCAGGGAGTTTCGATCCAGGGCTGTGCTTACCTTGGGGGGGGACTCCCCAGAAATGGCCAGCATGTCCCTGCAGCTTCTAGGCTAAGGGGCTCTGCATGCTGCCCCTGTCTGCAGACACCATCCCCGCAGTTCCCATTGGCTGTGGTTCTCGGCCAATGGGAACTGCCGGAACTGAAGCTTTTGGCGGGGGCAGAGTGCAAAGCCCCCCTGGCCTTCCCTTCCTCTAGGAGCTTCAGGGACATGCCAGACACTTCCAGGGAGCTGTGTGGAGCTGGGTAGGATGCCTACCAGCCTCACCAACCCTCCGCCCCAGCACAGCGGGGTTCCTGGGCTGCACACCACTGCCCCCCACAGCACCAGTGTGGGTCCCAGGCTACCCCCCAAGCACCCACAGCAGCCCCCCCCCCCCGGGCTGTCCCCGCCAGCACCCCTGGCACACTGTGGCCACCTCCTCAGAGCACTTGTGGCCCAAGGTTTAGTTGGGGTACATAGTATAAGTCATGGACAGGTCACAGCTGTGAATTTTCATTTACTGCCCATGACCTGTCCATGACTTTTACTAAAAATACCTGTGACTAAAACATAGACTTAACTATAACCTTAACTCTCAGTTCTAGTGCCTATATAATAACTACTTTTTTTATTTGCAGTTATCGTTCCTGGAATTACCACCTTTGGAAAGTAGTAGAGATCTGGGAATTATATTAAACAGCTATCAGCGAGGTAGCCATGTTAGTCTGTATCAGCAAAAACAATGAGGAGTCCTTGTGGCAGCTTAGAGACTAACAAATTTATTTGGGCATAAGCTTTCATGGGCTAGAACCCACTTCATCAGATGCATGGAGTGGAAAATACAGGAGCAGGCATAAATACATGAAAAGATGGGCGTTGCCTTACAAACTGTGAGGTCAGACTAACGAGACAATTCAATTAACAGTAGGATACCAGGAGAGGAAAAATAACTTTTGTACCGCAAAGCAGCAATAAATGGTATAAAATAGTGTCCCCACAAGAGCAGAATGACATAGGTGGCAAGACACCTGCCCTAACTGTGGTACCTGTAACATGCATCTTTGCTGGGTTTCCTGCAATGTCTCTAGTTATGACAATACCGTCAAAAACATTTACATTTTATACCTGTGGTTGTTATGGGAATGCAGCAGAGATACAGTGAAATAATGAAAGTGGTATTATTAACATTAAATGTCATAACACTTGACAGCTTCATGTAAATGAGGATCTTACTAAGCAAAAAAATGAATACAGCTTTTTCTTTAAAGTGCATTCAGAAATAAAATTACAATTGGCCAAGGCTGGAAGCCAGGAATTCAATTTATGTGACATAAAGACACAAATTAGCTTCTTTTTTGCAGGTGGGGGGAGGAGGGGCAAGGCGGTAGGGGGTGTATTATGCCTGCTTATGTGTATGTGTTGTTCCATGTTGTATATGTGTTGTATGATATGTGGTGATGCGTTCTCTTATTTTTGCTTTTCATAACATTTCTTTTTTCTAGGTATTTTCTGTGTGTGTGTGTGTGTGATGGTGGTGGTGGTCATTTGACAGACAGACAGCAGGGAACAGGTCAAGCAGTTTCAGGTCTCCACCCTCTCTTCCTTTCTGTCAGAAATATAACAAAGGTGCTTTCAGATCTAAATGAAGCAAGTCAGAGCATTCCTTCTCTGTTGTCACAACAGATTTAGCAGGCCCTTATGATGTGGTTTCCAGCTTTCTCATCTCCCTTACCTTGTCAGAGGGTTGCCATCATTTCGAAAGGTACACGGTATTTTGAAAGGATTAGGGGATAAAATACAACTCAATCCCTTATAAAAGAGATACAGAGAAGGGGGGAGGGGTAAAAGAAATATGTCATGCTATTAAGGAACTGGACAAGAACAACGTACACAAAGAAAACCAGCAAATTAATAGAACTCCCATTCCTGAGAAGTTATGGCTGGAAAGGATGATATTTGACAAATATTTACTGCCAAAGAAGATGCTGCTGGAGCCAGGATAGGTTATGACAATGTATGAAGCAGGAAGATTAAGGGAATATCTGTCAGATAGAGGTCACTGAGACAGTTGGGAAAAAATAAAATCATCAGTTTTAACTGGTTTTGTAATGAGTGTAGTTAAGTGATTGGAAGTGCCAGCTTTACAAGAACTATGCTAGCTAAAGGGAGTAAACTAGTGGAAGCTGCAAATGCAGCTTTTCATTGTACTGGTTCCTGCCAACATTTTTTTCCACCTCAGTCTTTTTTCTTCTGTGTTTTAGGAAATCCTCTCTAATAGTCAAGACAGCCACACCCTGTTCTGCAGCAAAAAAACATTATGTGTTGGGTTTGAAGATTTTCTTCCATTCTGTTCCATAAACTGGTAATCTGCTAATGTGCCAAATAATTCATCTTAACTGTTTGCTCTGAGGAGTGAACAAATCCATTAACAGAGCAAGTCCATCTTTCATCTCATTGGGTAGTTTTTAATATATGTATGTGATACACAGAGCCCTTTATGCAAGTCAGAATCTCTGGTTATAATTTGGACTAAGTGTTTCACACACACAACAAAGCCTTTGAAACATGCTATTTGACTTCAAGTCACATTGGTTTAGAGAAAGTGAGATAACATCACAGACTTTCTATCACTTTAGGATGTTTCACTCATTCCCCCCCGATTGGTACAGCAAAATCAAACATATGAGACAAGAGACTTACAGCTAATCCTGTAGAAATTCTTGCTTTGGCAAGGGGGAACAGCGGCTTGTTTCCTGCTAACACATTCATTGTTAAATACCTAAATACAAAACATTTATTCTCATTCACCTGCTGTCCCATTAAACATGAACTATTCTATGATTTTGACAATCATTTGAAGACAGCAAACCTTGTTGTCGTCCCCACTGTTCCTCTGTAAGTGGATGGAACGGAAGCACTTTTCATGGAGATGATAACCCTCCCCTGAAACAAAAATTAATTACCAGTACTAATTCAATAATTAACTCTCAAGATTAATTATTTTTTTCTGGGAGTTGTTCTCTCCTGCTGCTTTAGGCAGGGAGTAAACTGTCAGAGGTCTATACCTGATACAGTGTATGCTCCCTCATGCGCTGACATAAATAGTGAAGGCTGCATCCATTCCCTGCCAACTCCTGCCCACCTCTGCAAAGTGGGGACAGGTTGTCCAGTAAAGCCTTATTCCCATTTTGCGAAGGAAGCAGCAGTATAGTGCACAGGTGCACGGGAGTAAGTGGGCTCTTGTGCCTTCTCTACTCCTTTGTGCCAAGGATAGGATGAGTCATGATCTGCCCCTAAAATAAAAGTGGGGCAGACAATAATAACCTTCACCCGAACATGAAAGATTGTTTGCTCTCATTTTTTCCATGAAAACAAGTAATGACCAAGGACAGGAATTACCCTGTCTGGATGTCATTTAAAAGACAAAATTAAAACATTTTTGAGAGGCTTGTGGGAGTCCTACTTCCTGAAACCTGAGTAAACCCTGACCCTTCATGACAGCAGCAGCAAAGTGCAGTGGGAATGAAGGCCATGGACTGGGCAACTGTGGGACTCAGGGTGTTGCCCCAGAGCTATGTGCAGTTGGGGAAGAGGATGTGCATGTTCAGGTACCCTTTCTCCCTAAAAGGATTAGTGCATTAGTGGAGTGAGGTTACATACCTGCCTCCCCAACTCTGGAGCCCCACCAAAGAGATGGATGAGCCTCAGCTGCACAGCCTGGCCACTTCATTCTGTTGTCACTGCTGGTCCATGGAGGAAGCCTAAATGATTCCCACTCAGACATCATAACAGAGAGCAGGAGCCAATAAATCCATCTTCCTCCCAAAAAAACTATGCACCACAGCCATTTGTCTCCCACAGTGCAGCACAATGGATCAGTAAGAGGGAATACTGTGGAGTATTATGGGAGATGGAGCCCAGACAGGGAGCCCAGCCCATGGAGGAAAATGGGACATGAGGCAGCCAAACAGTAATTAGAACTGGCTAATTTAGAGGGGTGGGTCACCTGTTCAAGCTGTGACCTCTAGAGTGTGTGTGGAGCCCAGGCTTTAAAAAATATTCAGGCTCCCAGTGGCTGGTAAGAAATGTGGCTATAAAATGGAGGCAGCTGAGAGACTAAGGGAGTTAGCCAGCTGAGTTCGCCAGCAGAAGAAGGCAGGGAGGTAGTTCTTCAACTTGCAGGTACTCCTCAAGGAAGAACTCACAATAGGAGAAAAATGGTAGGCTGCCTACTGTTAGTTCTTCCTCTGCCTACACCTGTCGGAGTCCTGGCCAGGCAGGCATCCTGACGCTGGAAGCTTCTACCAAGTCCTGCTCTTGACTTACTGGGAATGTGGCCTGCATGTTGCTGTCAAAGAAAGCCAGGCAGGGGGACTTCATCAACAGTATGCACATGGAGATGTCCAGGATGGAGGATGCTAGCTGACTATAGATGACTACAGCGGCTGCAGAGGATGAAGGAAAACTCTGCAGCCACTATAGGGAGGAAACTGGCTGCTGGCCACCATGGGCAGTAGACAATGCTCCTTCTCCACCCAGATCCCCTGTTCATCATGGTCAAGAACCAGTATGCTGTACTGGCAACAGGAGGAGAGAGCAGGCCCCAATGGCTGAGGAGGAGGAGCCGTCTGCCCCCAAGGCTGGGAGGGCCACAGCTACCACACCCAAGAGAAGGAAGCAAGAGGTGGTGTTCTGGGACTCCCTTTTAAGGGGGATGCAGGCATCCCTGCTGTCCTGACCTAACATCCCAGGAGGTGTGCTGCCTGCCTGGAGCCCACATCCAAGACATCATGGAAAGGTTGCCAAGACTCATCCATCCCTTTGAGCACTACCTCACGTTGCTCATCCATGTGGGCACTAATGACACTGCCAGGCCTGATCCTGAGCAGAGATCAGCAGTGACTCCAGGTCTCTTGAAGTGTGGATGAAGGAGTTGGGGGTGCAGGTTGTGTTCTCATCCAACTTCCTGGTTCTCAATGGAAAATATTGACAGAAACTCTTTTTCATCAAAATTTCTCTCACAAAAAAATTCTGACCAGCTCTAAAACAAATTTCAGTTAGAATTGATACTTAAAGTAGAAGTTGTGTGGAATGCTACCAGAAAATTGTTATCTTTTACTTGGTCTATTTCTGTATCAACTCCACACTACAGAAAAAAATAGAACAAGCAATCTGTTTGAAACAGAAAATATCTTCTAATTTTGATCCCTTATTCACAACAGCTGAAAGAGCTGTGATAGAACACAGATCTAGGTGTTAAAATAAAAAAAGTCATATATGATTTCTAAGACCCATGGGTGAATCCCGGGGTCCACTGAAGTCAATGGAAGTTTTTCTGTTGATTTCAGTGGGGCCAGGATTTCCACCCAGTGAGTTGATGTTATGTAAAACTAGCTGCCCTTTCACACCCGTTTCAACTGATAGGTTCTTAAACTGACAGCTATGGAGAGACTGGTCTGTCACTTGGAAGTTACCGTGGAAGGTTCCCTGGTTTGTCAGTCATTGTCTCCTCACAATAGCTCCTTTGGTGCGCTAAATAGCGCCATGTCTACACCAAGAATTTTTAGCAATCCTCACTCAGTCCTGACTCAGTTTTTTATTCTTTTTCATTGCTGAAAGATACATTTATGCAGACAAGTGCCATAGTGAGGAAGTATCATCTGTCCAACATTTTCAGAAAGCTGCAGAAACTGCCCCTCTACACAAATTCTGAACTTTACAAATAACTCTGAGATATAGGAAAAAATAATTCTTATATTTTTTTTCCAAAATATTCTTCCATTAATGTTTAGTATTGTACTTTTCATTCTCAATTATCACAAAACACTTCTCAGGCTACACTGAACACAAGTAAAATTCAGCTGCCTCTTGGGTGGAGAATTGGTACACAGCACATTGCACAACAGGGAGAAGGAAATTTGGCTAAAGATACTTGGACTCTACTTTTATAAAAGGTATCATGAGATCTTTAATCTCCAAGCCTAGCAGACAGTATCTCAGTTTAGAAGGTTTCATCCTCAAGCTCTTATTGAGCATTTCAAAACAAATTTTAAAAGTCTGCAGATTTAAAGGTCCATAAACTGACATGTAATGGATGATACTTAGCATACACCAAATGTGTGTCAGTAATGAGGACTGCCACTCAAGAAAGAAATTTTGCTGGACGTTGCATGCTGTCATCTTTAAAGCTGCAGTGCTGATGCAGACAGCTAATCTACTATGCTCCACAATTCTCCAGTTTGGGGTATCTTAGTACAGAACTATCCAATTAATTGCTTAAAGCTGTAGTAATGTTATGCATGACAAGCAGGAAAATTGTTCTGATTAAGCAAAAGTGCAGAGTCAGACCTCAGAAAAGTGCAGTTGTATTTCCTCATGGATATACAGACTATAGAAGTCAAGACAGCTCTTCCCTTTGAGTGGCTATGAAATATAGACTTGATGCTTTCATTAAAAATCAAGTAAATGGCAGTTTTATATCATCCCTGTCACAAAGGGCCACAAGCCTGTCTTTACAAAGATGAGAGAGAAATGTCCATTTTGGAATGGCAGCCTTGTAATGAGCTCTCTTCCTTCCTCCTCCACTAAATAAATAAATAAGCTTCTGCTATGCATATATGAACAAAGGCAAATGTATTTAAAATGGGATAACTGAAAATATCATCTCATCTTCTTTTCCTTCCCTTCACTAAGGACTTTCCCCCCACCTCCTTTTCCTAGGAAACTCCTTGAGTATGTTGGTTAGTAGAAATACCTGCTAGTGAGCTTCTCAGACCTGTGAATTATCTGCATTAGAAGGGCATTCACAACTGATTTGTAACTAAATATAAACCAGAAACAGTTATAGAAAAATGAAATGAAATCACCAAAGTGCCCTAGATCTGAAAGAAAACTCAATAGAATCTGGAGCATTTCACATAACAGGAGGAAAGAAATAAATACTTTTACTGGCACCTTTAAGACTAACAGAAGTATTGGGAGCATAAGCTTTCGTGGGTAAGAACCTCACTTCTTGCATCTGAAGAAGTGAGGTTCTTACCCACGAAAGCTAATGCTCCCAATACTTCTGTTAGTCTTAAAGGTGCCACAGGACCCTCTGTTGCTTTTTACAGATTCAGACTAACACGGCTACCCCTCTGATACTTTTACTGGAACTCTTATATCTGTTCGGACACCTAGCAGACATAATAAGTGTTCCAATAAAAGCTAATCACAAGATAGAGGCCATCATGGAGGTAATTCATAAGGGTGAAAAAATAGTTTTAAAAACAGATCAAGCTTTCAAAGATCTAACAAAAGTGAAAAGTGCATGGAAATGGAAAATGATTGGATAAGTGAACTTGGGAAACCCATAATGGAGCTGGAATAAAAAAGCGAGTCATCAACTTTTATTTTTCACAGCCCTAGTAATTACTCCAAGTCTGTGAATGTTATGGGTACCCACCAAGGGCTGAAGCACCTACAGCCCTACAGCTCAGCTACCAAACATCTAGGAGCTGCTGCAACACAGTACACTCAGCAACTCCCTGCAGGGGTCAGGGATAGTAATGACATTCCTAATAGCTGGTACCAAAAACCTGCTAGGGTTTTTACCTTTAGGCCAGTTTCAACTAGAATATGCCTTAGCTAAAGGATAGTTCTTTCAATTAATATAAATCCATAGCATCCTTCTAAAAATCTGTCAGAGGGAGGTAAATAAAGTGAAAAAGTTTGCTATGATAAATATAATAACACAAGACAAAAGTGAGTTAAATCATAATGAATGTGTTCAGTATTGGAGCTACAGATACTGGGATGGAGGTGCACCCAAGCAAGGCTCTCTGAAGAAATGATCTGGAACAGATCAAAGAGTTGATGTGAGCAGTTTGGAAAACACTATATAAACCAGAAGGGTCAATGTTCCAAAAGTTACTGACATTAGCTACCAAGTCCTATAACATTTGGAAATGGATAGAGGTAATACAGTACATTGAACAGTAAAGATCTGCAAAAGAAACACTCTTCAGGCAAAATCGGTTCAGACTAGTGTTATTTAGGTTAGAGATTGTGTTCAATTATTTACTGAATGATTTATTTATTAATAATCAATTATTGATTTGTTACCAAGATTCAGCATTTAAAGTGAAACATCCTGCAGAACAGGGTTTTCAAATATTTTCTGTAGAGAGGGCCAAATTACATTTTTAATTATGGTCCATGGGCCAGGGAATAAATTTAGGACTGTACGCGAACCTAATTTTATAACAGATCTCCCACTGATGTCAAAGGGAGGTTTGCACAAAAATCAAGGAATTAATATTCATTAAAAGTGAGCAATTAGCCCTCAATAATAATAGGAAAATCTTTACAAGCTCTTTCTATAATTATTCACGCAGCTCTGGTTTTGCCTTTCCATAAATAGCAGATGCCAACTTTTTTATAGCTAGGTCTTTTGGTAGAAGCCATTACGGCTATCATCATTTGAGGAGGTGATATGGAGACTGGAAAGTACCCAGAAAACAACAGACATGATGTAATCTGGACTGGATGAGAAGAAAGAAAGTAGCATTAGACAGCCTTAAGCAGCAGGTGATGCAGATAAACACTGATTCCAGGAAATCAGAGTAAAAGGTAAAAAAAAAAAAAAAAAAAATAACCTGGGAATAAAAGATAAGTAACTAAACTCTAGAGTGGATCTGCTGGATACTTGAGTTAGATCTAGTAATTTTCAAATTCTGGGAATCCCTAAAGGATAAAATTCCCTGAATCTGAATCAGTTTTGTAAAAGATATGTAACAAAAAAGTTGATGGTCCTCTATCATTGTATATTGAGGAAGCTTATTAAATTAATTTGAGTGAGGGTTTTAATGACTTTTCTGTATACATGATAGTTATGTTTTTCTCTGAAAAAGAATGAAAAAGACAATATTTGGTCTGTTGGGAAAAAGTGCTGTTGGTGTTTTACTTTATGAAATGTCTTCATTTTCACAGAAGCTGTCATAACTTATCAGTTGATGACCAGTAAGAAATCAAATTTATATAATTGTTACTTCATTTGCAAAACTTTTCACACAGCCACACAGTTTTGAAAGATTCTTAAAATGAGATGTAAGAATAAATGAGAATTAGAAAAGAAACCTTCATTTGGCAACTGATATTGGATTCTCTGAGTCACAGAGTGATAGCCTATGATTGCCCATGTTGAACAAGCTGTACTGTTCTGTTATATTTTATTAGTGTGTTTTATTTGAAATTATGTCATAATGTTTGATTCCATCTAGAAGTAGATAGTCTGATTTTTATAAAGCGCTAAATAAATTCCTTGTTAATCTCTACAGTTTTTATTCCTTGTATGACAGCAAACTACAAACTAAATTCACCCTCATGACTCTTATATAACAAGGGCTCCACTGAGGGAAAGCAAATAAAATACCTACCAGAGGTGCATAGGAGGCTGGCCAGCAAAGTCTACCCAGGAGGGATGGTGAGCATTAGCCAATCCTTCTCCATGGCTACTTTTGTAGTTGTGCTGCCTGTGTCAGTGCCATGAATGAATTACACAGATTGGAAGCTGTGGAAGGTCCCTCTGCAGGCCATGAATGAATCCAGCCCTCTGCTGGAAGGAGTGTTACCTACACTGGGTTTGCAAGAGTGAAGAGGAGTTAGTACCAAGACAACTAGCCTGGGGACATGGCCATGGATTTATTAAAACAGCTAAGGGGTTAGCCAGGAGGGATCTGAACTCAAGTGCATTTTCTTTTTAAAAAAGGAGTTCAGACCAACCAGTTCACAGTTCACAATTGTGGCAGCAGTTACAGAATGGCAGCCTTCAGCAAGCCAGAGGCGTCCATGAACACAGCACAGACTCAGTTCTAGAAACAAATTGTAATGTCCATTTGTCATAGAATTTAATTCCCAAAAGTAGGGAACAAAGGAGAGAATCAAATGTAGCAAATTTTTCTGACATTACAAATTGAAGTGAGATTCTATACCCTTCTCTAAACCATGTCTGTTAAAATAACTATTTCTTTGGCAATTCATTTTAGATGTCAGCCAAATCCCAAAATATTAGTACCATTAAGTATTATTAGATATTGATCCACAGAAGAAATACAGTGTTAAAATAAATGTTCAGTGAAGCTGTTCTGTTTCTGTGAAATAGATTTTTACAATAAATTGCAGATCTTGTTACTACCTATGCAGGTATTATAGAAAAGCACTATGACTGAATAATACAATAGAATGTTTTCATATTTAAATGTGTTAATCCAGTTTGAGGAAGCAAGTAAATACTATTCTCCTTCCAAAAGCTATTGACCTCCAGTTTAATAACCTGGGGGAGGATGTTAAATTCCTATTTCTGCATTGTAAAGGGCCCAATAAAACTACTGCCAAAAATCACACCTCATGGGAAACGTGGAAGCTGGCTTGAGGATTTAAAACTGTCAGTTTTCATGTAAAAGCAACAGGCCTATTGTTGTCATGAGGGCTTTGGTTTTGCATGGTTTCTTTTCTTTATTAGCATTGTTTTCATATAAAGAATGTATGGGATACAATTATCCACACACTTAACATGGAAACATTTTTGTAGTGTATGTGTGCATGCAGTAACTATGCACGACAGCTTTAAAAACATTTAAGGTCATATGATACATACATTTTAGGATCAATAAATCCATGTATGTAAATGTAAGCACACTGCACAAATAGTGCTTCAAGTTACCTGTCAATGCAAAATAACTGACAAGTTATAAAGGTAATGGTGGGGTATGAGCTAGGTACTCAAGTTTGAATCCTAATTTGCTAGTGACGTCACTTTCAGCCCCCAACTAAAACCTCTCCAGTGCATCATTAAGGATCTACAACCTATCCTGAAGGATGATCCCTCACTCTCACAGATCTTGGGAGACAGGCCAGTCCTTGTTTACAGACAGCTCCCCAACCTGAAGCAAATACTCACCAGCAACTACACACCACACAACAAAAACACTAACCCAGGAACCTATTCTTGCAACAAAGCCCATTGCCAGCTCTGTCCACATATCTATTCAAGGTACACCATCACAGGACCTAATCACATCAGCCACATTATCGCAGGCTCGTTCACCTGCACATCTACCAATGTGATATATGCCATCATGTGCCAGCAATGCCCCTCTGCCATGTACATTGGCCAAACAGGACAGTCTCTACGCAAAAAAATAAATGGACACAAATCAGACATCAAGAATTACAACATTCAAAAGCCAGTCGGCGAACACTTCAACCTCCCTGGTCACTCAATTACAGACCTCAAAGTTGCAATACTCCAACAAAAAAACTTCAAAAACAGACTCCAACGAGAAACTGCAGAATTGGAATTAATTTGCAAACTGGACACCATTAAATTAGGCTTGAATAAAGACTGGGAGTGGATGAGTCATTACACAAGGTAAAAAATATTTCCCCATGCTAATCCCCCCCCCCACACACACACACACACTGTTCCTCACACCTTCTTGGCAACTGTTGAAAATGGGCCATCCTGATAAACATTAGAAAAGTTTTTTTTTCTCCTGTTGATAGCCCACCTTAATTGATTACTCTTGTTATAGTTGGTATGGCAACACCCATTTTTTCATGTTCTCTGTGTATATATATCTTTCTACTGTATTTTCCACTGCATGCATCCGATGAAGTGGGTTTTAGCCCACAAAAGCTTATGCTGAAATAAATTTGTTAGTCTCCAAGGTGCCACAAGTACTCCTCATTCTTTTCACATGCTTAAGTGCTGTTCAGGATCGAACCCCAGGTTGTTAACCAATAGCTTTCTCTGTTTCATATTTAGTGTCCTGTGGATAGAAGAATAGATGTTAATAGATGGTAATAATTGTTCCTAACAAATGCAAACAGAAGTTTAATTTAGTGAATAGGGGCTGTTTTATTTTTTGGAACGAGGCTAACAAGTTCTATAGGCCTAAGGTATGACTTAATTTGAGTCTGAATTGAAATCTGACCTTGAGGATTCATTAAATGTATTCTGGTAGCTTTTGCTCACCAACAAGGTATAGAACTCATCTCTCCGAGCCACACTCTCAATTTGCAATGGAATCTCCATTATTGACTCTATATAACCATAACAAACTCTCATTGATGTAAACAACAGTTATGCCTGAGCCTCAAGAGAGATCTTTAGTGTAAACAAAAACATTATTTGGCCCATAACATCTATCTGTTCCCCACACCAACCTCTTACTCTAACACTAATCTGAATATATGCTTATATATTTCCAGCATCCATATGGAACAGTTAACCAAGAATATATATGGAACAAATCCTGTAGATAACTTCAGTATGGGTCAAGTGTCAAAGTTGGTCAACCTTGAGGACTAACAACCTTGACAGTGTCCCTTTACTATGTTGATCTGTTTCTGTAAAGCACATTAAGAGGAGTTTAGCGTGAAAGAGGCTACAAATATGTTTGATATGATATGGCAATAACTGAACATTTTGAGCATACTAAAGCTGCCGAAGTACATTTGATGCTGCTTTTCTTTACTAGCTAAGTGCCCAATTCATTTTTTTTAAAAGGTCCAGATTTATGTATAGTGGAAGTTGCAGAAAAAATCAGTTTTTATGTGACTTCTGCAACCTGGTGTACACGTCTGAAATGTGGAATCTAGATTTTTTTTTAAAGTGAATCAAGCTCTAATTGAATATTGTTGTTCATAATTTGTACTGTGGAAGTGCCAAAAACCGTCAGGATCAGGAACCCATTGTGCTGAACAAACACACAGTTAGACATGGTTCCCTGACCTGAAGATCTTAGAGTCTAAAATGTTCTGAGTAGCCTGCTCATGCAATATATTAACCTCATTCTTCACAGTGGCTGCTGAACGATCTAGACTGCCCTAGTGTCTTACTGTCTGAATTGCTGTTTGGTTTTCCTTTTCTGATGTCAATTAAACACATTAAAAATGTAACCATGTAACTGGAGTTTGATTCTAGGGGAACACTGGATTCTGTGTTATGCTTACAAATATACTAAGGTTAACTTTCCCTCCACAGGAAGTTTTTGACTAGGGTTGAAGGACCATTGCTTTCTTGTTCCATTTTCTGCACTGTTTTAAGAGGATCCTTTACTTTAATATTCCACTGCATGTAGATAAATTCCAGTTAATATCAGACAGGATTCAGTCAATTCTGGATACAATTCTCCCTTTATTCAGCTCCTGAAAATAATTTTCTTTAAATCAGGTGATACATAAAATATAATGAATCAGTATATCATAAGTCTCAGTGCAGGAAATTCAAGGCTGCTTTTACTGTAAGGTTCTTAGGGTATGAACCTTCTTTTTGTTCTATGTTCAAGCACAATTGGGTCCTGGTCCATGTCTAGAACTCCTATGCACTACAGTAATACAAATAAAATAATAATAATAATAATAATAATGAACAACAAATCATGTTGCAATGCATTCCTCCCCCATGCATGCTATATGTGTGCTAAATCAGCAATTTTCAAACTTTACTTATGGAGCACTTACTGATGGTTTGCAGACAGATGGCTGGTCACATGGTGCTGGCCTCCTACATGCTCCAGGTACTAAGCTAAAAATACATTTGATACTTTTGTATGACTGCTTTTCCATATAAACAATTGCTGTAGTTGGCAATGGGCTGTTATGTGAGCACAAGGGGAAGAGGAGGTGGTCTGTGCAATCGGCCAGAGGAGACGAGTTATGCTCAAGTAACAATCTCTCTATTAATACGTGGTCTACTGTGAAATGTTTGGAAACACCTGTGTTAAATGAATGCAGTTATGTTAGTTTGTTTGGATAGTATTGCATTTAAACCAGTAGAGCTGGACATTTCTTGGATGCCAAAGCAATAACTTGTTTCATTTATTAGTTTGTGATTTGAAGAAATATAATAGGGGGAAAAAATCCAGGATTAGAAGACACTCAAAAATTAAAATTCAGTCACAGAACAGGCTTTGGTGCATAAAAAAATGAAGGATGATTTTTTTGTAATACCATAGAATAGATGGCATAAAATACAATGTAAAACAAGCAAACAAAAAAAATCCAAGGTCTATATGCATTCTACACAGACCTAAAAGTATACAGTATGAATCAATCTTCAATATAAATATAAAAAAGAATTAGATCATCTGTGTATATTTGACAGATCCAGTTGAACAGTTTCCACTGCCATATTATCAAGCAAAATATCCTTAAATTTCAGCTTTGATTTATATTGATGAACTTTTGCCTTTAAAACTGCAGCAAACAAAATATGTTTTGCAGCATTATAACTTTGCAACAGCAGTTTATCCACTTAGTATTCACCTTCATTTTCACTGGTTAGTAAACAGAGGCAATAATATTTTAACAGCCAAAAGTCAGTTCTTAAAACAATATTTTTTCCTTCTCTTTTTTAGAGCATAGACAATTATTTTTCTGGTTAGTGTTATTCCTAGAACAATGTTCTTCTTATCTCTTGCAGCCTGTGAGGCCATTTCACTAAATACAAAATGAGGTAAAGCTGAGATGAGATCCTTAAACTAACATTTTACCGAAGACTCTAATTTCTTCTCTGTACATACCTGCTCTCCTGGGCCAGTAACTGCACCTTCTTAGAGACCTTTATTGTCAATTTTTCCCCATATTCACTCCATTTTGTCGGAACCTTCGCCATTTTGTTATTGATTTCTGTACATACAATGTATATACTTTTGGCATATAATATGGCAGGATAGACTTACGAATAGAATTTAATATATAGTGGTATACAGAGTCTCTGTAGCAATATCCTGATCAACACTAGTGTAGTCGCGTTGGTAGCTTCATATGGATATTGTTGGACTCCCTCAGGCTGATCTCTGCTGTCCGACACCTTCTGTAGACATTTACACCAGAGAAAAATGGGTGTAAAACACTACCAGGTCAGAATGGTAGTATTCTGAACACACATTGCACTACTGTAAATGATTATACCCCCATCTCTACATCTCACATCCTTCTGTGTGACCTGATTTGATGGAAAATATTCATCCACAGACTATTAGCATGTTTTAATCTTTTTCCATACATAGTCAACTCAGAATTTTCTGTAGCACATGGAAACCACCATTATGGGCTACTGATTTAAAATTCACTCCCCCAACAACTGTCAGATGGTGAAATAGTCTATCCTTAAACTGCCAGCTTCACAGCAGAAGACACAATGAAAGAGAATGTAGTGCCACAGCAATGGTTTTTATATATACATCTCTCCCTGCAGCTTTGCTATACATGCAGCCAAAACAAAATCAGCATTTCTGAGTTATTCCCTTTCATCATTAGGCCAGATTTATAATTACTTTTCATTGCTAACTTTTTCTTTCCCTTTGCATTGTCTGTGGCCTGACCTATTTGATGTTTTCTTTTGTTCCCCAGTTTAGTAAACCTGACATTTTGATTTACTTAATAGCCACATTGTCAGCTCAGTTTTCCCTGGGACCCTAGCTTTATATATGGCTGCAGTGTGGGAGTGGTGGTGTGTAATGACAACTGAATCCATGGGGGAGATGGCTTTAACTGGCTGCACTGGCAGGATGTTATATCTGGAAGAGCAGAAGTGGTGTCAGGCAAGGTCGTAGAGCAGGGGGAAGCCAGCATTTCTGAGCTGCCCAACCTGGATATAACATTCACCCTCAGTGAAGGAGCAAAAGTACAGGTGGTGGTAGCTATGCCATTTTGCTTGGTAGTACTGCCAGAATAATACTTGAGTTCCATTACTTTAGCAGAAAGTCCTTACTCTTTGCTAGCAGTCATGTACTCGCAACTCTAAGAACATGTGCTGTTTGTTCAATGTGTAGAAGGAAGCCAACCATGAAAAAACTGGCAACGGTTCTAGGAGAACTTCTGCAGTGAAGCAGAGAGATAGACTAGCTGGAAGTGAAAAGAACAGGAGTACTTGTGGTACCTTAGAGACTAACAGATTTATTAGAGCATAAGCTTTCGTGGGCTACAGCCCACTTAATCAGATGCATAGAATCTAAGAAGATATATATACATACAGAGAACATGAAAAGGTGGAAGTTGCCATACCAACTCTAAGAGGCTAATTAATTAAGATGAGCTATTATCAGCAAGAGAAAAAAAACTTTTGTAGTGATAATCAAGATGCCCCATTTCAGACAGTTGATAAAAAGGTGTGAGGATACTTAACATGGGGAAATAGATTCAATTTGTGTAATGACCCAGCCACTCCCAGTCTCTATTCAAGCCCAAATTAATGGTATCTAGTTTGCATATTAATTCAAGTTCAGCAGTTTCTCGTTGGAGTCTGTTTTTGAAGCTTTTCTGGTGCAAAATTGACACCTTTAAGTCTGTTACTGAGTGAACAGAGAGGTTGAAGTGTTCTCCTACTGGTTTTTGAATGTTATGATTCCTGATGTCAGATTTGTGTCCATTTATTCTTTTGCATAGAGAAGTGTTTTCTTTATTCTAATAAATTCCTTGTTCATTGTTAGAGGACAGTAAAGGTCAAACTGGGCACAAGAGCTGAATGCAAGGAATAGATCATTTGGCTCATAGCCACATTGAGCTCCTTTTCAAAAGTAGATTAGCACATTTTGCCACAGCAACCACAGACGAGAATCAGTAAATATACCTTAGCAAAATATAGGCAGGTATGAAATAGTCATTCAGCCTTTAAAGGGAGAAGACTTTTTTTCTGTTTCTAAAAGCCCTACTCCATATTTGTATATTGACTTCATTATTCTTTTAGTATAAATTCAGCCCAACCTTATAACTTTCAATGGGGATCGAGATGGGAGGAAGTATCTTCCATATGGACTTGAGAGAATACATGCATTTTTCATCTTGTTAATCTATGAGGTGTTATCATAGGTTTGCTATCCTGGTACAATATGTAGGAAACAAGCAAGGCATCTTTCAGCTTCTGAATAAGACTATTGGCCTGCAGTCCAGTTCTGGGATTTCATTGGGCTTGTGTAGCCAAAAATAAGCCCTGCATTTCTGTAACGCAAAGCCCTGTTTTGTGTTCTATGGGGTTTTTTTAAAGTAGTCATGAAGTGAAGAAACAGCATACAACTCAAGGATAATGGCTGAGACCTATGGCTAGGCACATTCATACACACACAAACACACACACACACACACAAAAGAAAGTGAAAAGGAGGGGTAAGGATTGTTATGATATTGTAAATGAAACAACAACAAAAATAAATTTATAATATATTGAAAAGGATAACAGCACACAAAGAATAGGATGTTCAAGAGAGACAACTGAAAAGTAATTCTTCCTTTTTCTGTCAATATAATCGACTTTATGTGAAGACAAAATCATAAGATTAATCAATGACAGTTCTGGGAGGTGATTTTTAACCACGTTAACAAAATGATATATTAGAGGTGAATGCTACAAACAAATAAAGTTTATGTAGTTTAGAAAGCAATGACAAAGGCTAATGAAAAAAACACAAATGCCATTGGGAAACAACGGTGGGTAGCCAGAGCCAGTGTTGGTGTGACCAGGATGTTGACTACAAGATAAAACATGAGTTGATTAAAAGAAATTTGAAAGGGCAAAACCCTGATGCATTGCTTCTTGTGATACCTCAGATTTCAGCCTTGCTATGCTTTGCTGTAACCAAAACACAGGTAACAACAACACATAGAAGTTGGAGGGAAGACTTAGAATATTTTCATGTGAGACACAGTAGCTACCAGCAAATTAATTGCTGAGAATTACTGCAGGGGAATTATTGGGCTCCAAAGAGGACTCCTTCTTTCAGTCTAGCAGTCAATTACAAAGTCAATTACTGAGCCTTATTACACATGCCGTGAAGTACCAGTTAGCGTTAAGGTTGCAAAATGTTTGGTAACTCAGTATTTTCACCCAATCATTACTTTCCAAACTAAACTTCTGGGCTGAAATTTTCCATGGCTTCCTTGCATAGAAGGCAAATTTACTTTAAAAGAATGGACACAATCCCATCAGCTGTTCTTTGAGTTCAGTGAAGGTGAATAAAATATTTTTCCCATTTTAGAAAAAAGATCTAATAACGACCCTTTTATAGAGAGCATACAGCAGAAACAGATAACATTTGGCATGGAATATGCAGTGTTGTTGTAGCCAGGCCAGTTCCAGAATATTTGAAAGACAAGATGGGTGAGGTAAAATCCTTTACTGGACAAATGTCTCTCTCACCAACAGCAGTTGGTCCAATAAAAAATATTACCTCACCCACCTTGTCTCTCTAATTTGACATGGAGATAATTCTCACTGATTACTAGTGCCTTTGCTTGGTTTGAAAAAAACCTGACTTTGATGTATTAGCATTTGAAAATTCCATACTTATATGCAGTTGTTTTTAGTAGTAGTAGTAATAAAATCCTGGCTGTATTGAAGTCAATTGAAAAATTCCATTGACTTCAATGGGACCAGGATTTCACCATAAATTTGTGTGTGCATTTAGCAACAGTACTACACATATTGCTCAATAAAACCTGATGAATACTACAAAGTATTGTTTGCAAACATTCATTCAAATTTTGAATTGCTGTTGGGCACAAACATGTTTGTTGTATTTATTTTGTAGTATTCACAAATATTTGCATGAATGATTTTAATTCACGGTAATGTTTGGGGAATGACTGTTCATCCTACAAATGCTAGTATAAACAGTGGTATTTACTATTCATTATTCACTATTCACCATTTTCATTATTTGATATCTTTCCGTTTAAAAACTTTCAGTCATCCAATTAAAGAATAAGAATAATAAATTCATGCAACTTAGATGTCATCTGCCCTGCATAACAAAATGTGAACAGTGTCTAAACAAATGAACTATTAAGTGAGTATATGTGAATAATTTATATTGTAATATTTTAAAACTATGTAGGATTTGGGGTTTTGTTTGGTGTGTTGTTTATTTGTTTCCTTGCATGAGTGTAATCTGTAAACTGCAGCTCTGCACATAGCAAACAAATCATTAAGAGAGATTAAACATCATAGAACCAGCTGTACTAGTAATATTCACAAATCTAAAAATATTGCATCACAACTAACAATAAGCCTTTCTCCAAAATATAATTATTATTCAGCTAACAAATTGTAAAACTGTCTTCAATAGCTCTACCTGGTGACTTCCAAATATTATAGTTGGGTCTGTTAGCACTGCCCATTAATAAGGCTGCCTGACACTCCCTTTATAATACCCTGTTTTAGTTGCTTATAACTTTGCAAAACTTTATCCTTTGGGGCTGAAGTTTTTCATCCAAGCTGTCTGCCTCTGGCTGAATTTATTTGAAAATGTCAGTTACAACAGTTTAGCCATTTTCAAAAACAAGGCCAGGGAAACATATGTTGTTTTGTCCTTTAAAAAAGAAAAATATTGAGAACTTATCTTTGAACAGCTCTAGCATCCCCATGCTTTGGAACAGGGATTTGAACAGTGGGGTAGACTTTTTGCCTTTTGCTGTTCCTGTGAATGTCTGAACAAAGTTGGCCAAATTATAACTTTGAAAAAATCACAATTTACACATGTTCAGTAAGACTTGCTAGTGCTTAACAGCTAAAATCTCTGAAAAATCTATCCTCATTGCACATGCCTCAGCCTCTCACCTCTCTAGTGCTTACCAGACTGGATGGGCCAGTCTCACAGAGTGACTGATCATATTCCACATCAGGGTTATGGGGGTTCAGAAGGAGTTTCCCTTTATTGCTTCTCCCAGCAGCTCCAGGCCAGGGTGGTGCTGTGCTCTGGAACACAGAACTAGGAGTCTGTCTCTCTGGTGACCTCAAGGAGGAAGCTGCCTGATTCAAAAGCAGAGAAGGGAGGGAAAAGAGTAGATTGGGGCAAAGAGATTGGTGAGATGTCGTATGGGAGAAACTGTGACTAGTAATTGGAGGTGGAGACTGGGGCTGGTTGGGTAAGGAAATTGGAACTACGAGGCACTGGGGCAGGAGGTGAGGACAGACAAATCTGACAAAGTACTTGGCGGGGTGCCGGAGAATTTAGACTAGCCTAGCAAAGAGACTGGGACAAAGAGCTAGAAAGGAGGTGGAAGTGTGACTGACATTGGATGAGAAGCCTAGAAAGAGAGAATGGGATTGGGAGCCAGTGGGAGGAGGAGAAAGAAAAAGATTGGCCAAGGAGCTAGGAGGGGAAAACTAGAACTGGCTGAACAAGGAGTCTGTGACTTGGTGTGGGAAGGGGGAGAGACTAGGTGTCAGGTGGAGGAGTGACTGGAGCTTGGTTAGCTATGATACCCCTATTCCCACCTCCATCCCAGGGCATTTTGGGTTGCTGTGATCACTCCTGGATGATACAGAAAAAAATATTTTATTAACTTCCTCTCTCCAGCTCCCATAAAGAGGGTGAATAGGATTCACAGTTTAATCTATCCACGGTCACCTCTACACTCCAGCTGTCCCCACCTTTTATGCCTTCAAAGAAAGCAAGATGGTCCTATCAAATCAGCCTTTTTATTAAATGTCTCTCCCGTCTCCACCCTACCATAAGTTGTTCCCTCACATTCATTTTGGTCCCAACGGATCCTGCCTGATGCTAGAGCTGAGCCTAAGCCATGAAGTCAGATATCAATCCAAACTGCCCCTGAGTTTGGGGAAATTCAGACCCAGGATATGGCTCAGGCCAATGTCTATCTGATGCCCCAACTTCTCCTTCAGAAAGCCTCTGTCACCCAATAGCCCTTTCTGCATACAGGGGCCATGCCATTCTGTTTACCTGTTCACTCTTATCCTAGACACCAGGGGAGAGGAGCTAGGGTGTTTTCTAGTAGTCTCTGCCTCCATAAGCAGATGCTGCCTGATGACTCCCCAGCTGTCCCTCCCCAGCACTCATCTGTGTAACAGAGACTGGGTCTAAATTTCTCTAGGAGTC
This sequence comes from Trachemys scripta elegans, assembly GCF_013100865.1. NCBI lineage: Eukaryota > Metazoa > Chordata > Testudines > Emydidae > Trachemys > Trachemys scripta. Next base: position 115,902,495 of record NC_048299.1, on the reverse strand, counting down.
AGGGTGGTGATCAAACCATTCAGGTTTAGATACTCCAGGATTAATGGCAATGAGCTAATGTTTCCAGCTCAGGATTTTCCTTGAGCTTCCCACATGTTGGGGATGGGTAGCCACACCTGCCAGTTGCACCCTAGGGGGCCAGCAATCTAACCCTGCTTCATAGCCCATCCTGGGAGTTTAAGGCAACTCCTGACCTTGGTCCCCTGTTGAAGCACAGTGTCTCAGAGGGTCAGAGACTAGGAATGCCCATATGAAAGTGGAGAGAGAGATGCAGGTTTGTTCCTCAGCCAGTGCCTTGTGCCAGGAGAGATCCAAAGTTAAAAGGGAGAAATGCAGTGAAATGGATCGCTCCAAAAACTGGAGAGAAATAACCCCACCATGTAGTTTGTTGATTGCAGGTGCTGCGGAAACAGAACGGGGGCTGTGATGTAATTGTCCCCAACATTCTGGGTGCAATCACAGTGATAGAGGAGGGGGCAAAAAAAGGAAAAGTGAGTTTGTGGGAGGGGTTGAGCCATTTGGGGATAGTGAGGGGCCTTTCCAAGAGATGCTGGAAGAGGCTGAGGAGTAGCTCTCCATTCCATTTCTGAGTTATTCCCTTTCATCATTAGGCCAGATTTATAATTATTTTTCATTGCTAACTTTTTCTTTCCCTTTGCATTGTCTGTGGCCTGACCTATTTGATATTTTCTTTTGTTCCCCAGTTTAGTAAACCTGACATTTTGATTTACTTAATAGCCACTTAATTGTCAGGCTTGCAGCTGGGCCTACTCATAGCCTAGTCTTATTAGGTATGTCCTTTGGATAGCACAGGTACTTTGCTTGCTTATATAGCAGAGTGTCACCATTAACTTACTATTAATATTCCAGTTATCTGGAATATAATCATTAATGGTTTAAGCAGTATGTAAAGCAGGGTACAGCTATGTATGTATGTATAGTAAGGAGTACTGTTGTTAATTGAACAACTGTGCTGGCTTTTTAAGCTGTGTGACTTTTTAAGTGGTAGGAAAAGTTTGTTTTTCTTTTAATGCAAATTTCAGAGTGGAATACAATTTTAATGTGCATTATCTTCTGGTTTCTTAGATTGTGTAAATTCACAATCAGCATAACATAATTGTGCTGGTATTTTGCAAATGTCAACATTAATATGTGAATTTTTACAGGCAATTATACCAATTTTAGCAAAACTGAAAAAATAAATTCTTTCATTTTGCTTATGTAAAGGGAGAGTCATTGAGTTTAAGGGAACCTCCAGAGGATCTAGTCTGATCCCTTGTAGATAACAGGCCACCAACCCCACCCAAATAGTTGACAGTAATTTTGATACTGTTTTTTTATCTTACTTTATGGGAAATCATTTATACCCACTGAAGCATCTCTCAGGTTGTGCCTACACTGGAGCTAGAGGTGTAATTTCCAGCTCGAGTAGATATATTTGTGCTAACTCTGATTGAGCTAATGTGCTAAAAACAAAAAATAAAACAAACACCACAGTGTTATGTTATGCTAATGGCATAAGCAGCCACCTAATGTACCTAGGATTTCAGAGAGGATTTAACTCAGGGAGGCTAGCTGCTCATGCCACTACACTTCAATTTTTAGTACACTAGCTCAGTCAAAGCTAGCATAGGTTGGCTACCTGGGCTGGAAATTATACCTCCAGCTCTAGCGTAGACATAGTCAAACTCACTATCGGGCGTATCAAATGTCTTTGATGGACAAAGTCTCGCTCAAATTTTAAAACTTGGGTGCTGAAGGTTCTCTTCAGCAACAGTTTTGGGGGAACAGCACCTCTGAAAATTTAGGCCTCTTATTTGGCTGCCTAGAATTAGTTACTTCCCCTTTACCATCTGTCCTCACCATGAAGCTGGGAACAATTTCCAAACAGTCTAAAAGTTAAATTACAAGGAAACTAAACAAGTTGGCTTATAAAGCCTGGTCTTCTTATAAACTTTACCAGTAAAAGACAGGGAAGATTCCAGTTTGCTTTGGTCAAAACTGAAATTTGACTCTTGAGATTCACTCGGCCCAACTGAAAAGTTTATATGTATAAAATTATTACAAACTCTGAGTGAGGGACAGAAGTTGTGATCTACTAATAGTCATTAATTTCTGAGTAGCATACTCTTCAAGAGGTTAATCTCGCTAACTCATATGTTTGTTCTGCTATTAGAACAATGTACTGAATAAATTGCAGGACTAGGCATTTGACAATTTTAAACTATCTTAAAAATCCTCATTTGTCTTTCTATTTCTACACCTAATATGTTACGAAGATTTCTAGAGTCGTTCTAACAATTCAACACACCAATGTTTTGGTATTACTACAAAAGAAATTGTTATCAGCACAGATCATGGAAGCAGCAGCAACACTTCACATTCTGTGTTATCACACAGTCATTAAATATTAAAAATACCCAAGATTGTAGTCCTATTTAATGCTTCTGAAGGTTTCATTAATATTTTCAGAGGAAATAAGAGATTATCTTTCTTACTTTAATATCTGCAATTTGAGGCTGATGATATTTTCCATTAAGAAACACATCCTTTAGGTATGGAGAGAGGAGGCAGGAAGTGGAGGAGGAATATAAAAAAAGAAGAAATCTACTGATTGCCTTCACTTCTTAGATAAGATGGTACATTTCTTTTGGGAAATCCAGCACCCAGTTTGGAAATAAAAAGAAATAAAACCTGAATCTGAATGTTAGGGAAAGTGTTTCCTTCTGATTCAAATACTTAGCAGGGAATAGCTACCAGTAGTCCAAAATATGTGCTGTTGCCGTGTTCTGAACATTCTCTTTTATGTTTATGTGGCAAGAAAATATGAGATTTAGAGTTATAAAAAAAAAACCTCTACTTTTTTCCAAAGGAAAAGGGACTAAAAATCATTATATGTCACAATTGTTATTGATTGTTAAAACTCAGCCTAGAATCGATGTAAAAAGGGAAGATGGAAACAGACATAAACACCTATTAATCGGTGGATAAAGTTAAACAATGAGTCATGGGTGACAAGATATTTGTAATTTCAGGGGAGATATAATAAATCATATAAAAGTTCTAGTGAAATGTTATGGGATTTTCTGAATTTGTTTTGTTCTTTTAAACCAATGATGGTCTTTTCCTTAACAGATTTTCTATAATTAGAGACTATACAAGGAAGATCATTAAATATTAAAAGAGTTACACCAGCCATATGGTCACCTTTGAGAAATTTGGGAATCTTGTTTAGGCTGCATCTGTGTCAGTAACAGTTTACTAGCAATGTTAAGGACTCCATGCTGTATACAAGTGGACATGTACTGGAGGAAACTTAAATCTGAGGTGACATGGTGCCAGAGACAGTTTGTGTATACATCCTGCTCTCAGAGGCTCAGATCCTCACCTAGGTTAGACATATAAAAAATGGCATATTGTAGAAACAGAAATCCTGACTCATCTGGTGTAAGGATGAGTTCCAATGTACTCAAAAATAAGGGTTCCACTGAATCATCATGCATTTTCAATTATCAGGCTATAGAGCGAAGTATAATGAAGTTTGTTATATAGAATTTGTTACTAGAGTTGGTAAGGAGAATTGGCCGTCTTAAAAGTTTGAGGCTCTAGAGTGGGAAACAAGCACACATGGCTCTGTTCTAGATGCACACTGAGCTCTAACACAACTAAATTTTTTTCTATCATTACTGACAAAAAACAGTGACCAGCCAACCTCAAATAAAGTTTGTGAAAGCACCCAAAAGAGCCAGTTGCAGATTACCGCATGGGCCGATGAGAGCCAATTTGGGAGTACCGCAGGCAGGAGCACCGGAACTCTGGCCCTACCCTCTGCTCCTCCTCTCCTCTAACTGGGGCCTTTCCATCCTGTTCCTTCTCTTCTCCCTGAGGTCCTCCCCCTGGCCCAGCTGGAAGATGGAGCCTGTGGTAGGGTAAACCTATTCCTACTCCCTGCCAGTACGCTGAGCTGGCCAAGACGCTCACTGGAGCCTATCTCCCTTTCCCCCCAGCAGCGTGGAGCTGGCCTGAGGTCCCCCCTCCTCACCTCCAAGGGAGGTGCACCACAGAGTTTGGAGACCACTGCCCTAGGCTGAGGTAAGAGCCACCCAGGGAGCCCAGGCCACTGTGGGGAGCCCCAATGCCTTGGGCGAGGAGCCAGGATGCCCTAGAACAGCTCCCAGCCCATGTCCCTGCCCCCCAGGGTGCACTGCCCAGAGAAGTTGGAGGGTCCAGGGCTCCCCAGAGTTGCCCAGGCTCCCTGGGTGGCTCTTACCACAGCTGGGCTGCTGGCCAGGCCAGGGGGTAGGGCCTGGCAAAGGGGAGGAGCAGGCCCCATGGCGGGGGGGGAGGGTGCTGTGTGGAGCCCAAATGTTCTTTATGCCCAGAGCCCCAATAAATCTTAATCTGCCTCTGAAAAGGTCAGGTGCTCATTTAAATTCTCTGAACTACAAGTGTTCCTGAGTCATAAAATCTGGATCATATGTGAACTTTCTCGAAGTTCAAGGTGTTGTATCAAGCAATTTGGTTTGATCCTGTCACGTACACCTTGTACATGGTAAGTTTCAGGATTGCTACTAGTACGTCAGACTTCTATATCAAAAATGGACTGACTACAGAGATATATCAGAGATGTATGTTATCCACAAAACCCTTTAATGTACTGTCAGATATGGAAGAAGTTAGCTTAAATAAGGTATGTTGCACACAGCCCACTTAGTGGCTGAACAGTATAACACAGCTTAGCATACCATTACATCTCCACTCTTTAAAACTAAGTTCTACATTGCTACTATTTAGAAAATTTACTCTACCACACTATTTTTTACTTCAATACATATAAGTCTGTTAAATGTCTCTAAATCATACTGATTTTCTAATTACATGACTCAAATGCATAAAACTTGGTTATCTGGCTGTCCATCAGTAGCAATGACTGGCTCTGGTCAGTTCACAATCTTTGGGTCTTCTTCTTCTCCATCTGCTATCTGTGGAGTTTCCTTTATCGTTTGTTCTTTCTAAGGGGAAAAAAACTGTAGATGTTGACAGTTTCTGTTGAACTCTCCATCGTTGGTCTTGATCACATATGATCTGGGTGATGAATTCTTTTTCTTCACAATGGCTGAAGTCGTCCGTCCTTTGTCTCCATCCAGTTTGAGAAGAATGTTGTCACCTGGTACAAGACCCAGCAGTTCTCTAACTGAGTGTTGTCTATTGTAAAAGTGCTCGGAAGCTCTTTTTGCCTTTTTATCCAATTTGTCTCTTCATATCTGGCCAATTCAGAGATAGATTTTTTTCCAACGCTGGAACAGTAGTTCTGAGATGTCTTCCCATCAGGAGTCATGCTGGACTATATAGTAATGTATGCTCAAATGAAAACTCTTTCCACTTTTGTTTATCCTTGGAGAGAGCTAATATTAAAATATTTTGTACATAATTACTAAATATTTATAAACTGGTATGGAGAACAGAGGTATTTCTAAAGCGGAGACTTCTGTTATAATTTAACAGCAATATTTTTAGAACAGGCAAGAACTTTTGTAATGTAAAACATCCTCCATTTGTGAAACTATGGGCTTGCTTTGTCCATCTTTTGATACAGTATCAACTACTGCAGTTTCCTCTTTTATGCTCTTCCTAATCTCCATGCTCCGTAAACTTCAAGGTGTTCAGAATCATGCAGCTAATACTGATGGACTAGATGACCTCCTGAGGTCTCTTCCAACCCTAATCATCTATGATTCTATGATATTCAGTAGCTGCTCTTTAACTCAAAAGAGCAAAGAATGGATCTTCCTGATGTAAGATTATCTTAGCTGTTTGTACAGCTCCTTCAGCCTCTCTATTCACTTGTGGGTAATGTGGGCTGCTAGTAATATGATCTAAATCTTATTTCATTCAGAATGACTTAAATTCTATTGCAGTGAATTGTGATCCATTGTCCATCACTAGTTGTTCTAGAACCGGGGTCAGCAACGTTTGGCACGCTGCTCGCCCGGGTAAGCACCCTAGCGGGCCAGGCCAGTTTATTTACCTGCTGACGTGGCAGGTTCAGCCGATCGCGGCCTCCACTGGCCCCAGTTCGTGTCCCGGGCCAATGGGGGTGGCGAGAAGCGGCAAGGGCCGAGGGATGTGCTGGCCGCGGCTTCCCCCCACCTCCATTGGCCCGGGACGACGAACCGCGGCCAGTGGAGGCCGCGATCAGCCGAACCTGCTGTGTCAGCAGGTAAATAAACTGGCCCGGCCCGTTAGGGTGCTTACCCAGGCGAGCCGCGTGCCGAACATTGCCGACCCCTGTTCTAGAATAACATAGTGAGCAAAAGTGAACTTCAGTTTCTGAATAACACTATGACACATTCTGTCTTTCAAGTACATTATCTCTGTATACTGGAAAAATAGTTCACTTTGACCAGGTAATGATGTCCTCTGAATTCACGCAAATCTTCAGCTAGTCTCTTCCAAGGTCTGTCTGGTAGTGGTGTTGTCATGCAAATATCTTTCTGTTGCATCAGTCTGTTAGCTCTAGTAGGTCAGGTTTCTATATCATATATGGACTGACTACAAAGCTTCCCTCTCAGAGAGATACAAACACCAGACATGTATGTGTTCCATAAGATCCTTTAATGTACTGCCTGGTATGGCTGAAGTTAGTTTAAATATGGTAGTAGGTATGTCACACACACAGCACCACAGTGGCTGATGGTATAATAAAGTTTAGTATTCCATTACAGAGTCCATCTTTGGGCACCGCTGAATATATTATAATATTAATTATTAGTAGTAGTAGTAGTGTTTCTGATTTGAATCTATTACCTGTGTAAGTCTGGGCTGGATGTCCTGCACAAACATGTTTCTTTCTCAGATGCTTCCTCCTCCTAAATTAGGCCAGAAATGCAGCAAATAGTCTTTTGTACTGCCTTTCATATTGCTCTTCCTGGTTCTGGCTGGGACCTGAAGTTGAAGGTGTTTGCAAATAAGAAATAAAGATTCACATTGGGCTTGGGATGAAATTGCCAGAGGTTTTTTGGGTTTTTTTAACTCCAAACCAGTTCAGAGATTCTTAATCAAAATCACTTTCATGTGTCTCATGTCACAGAACCCTTCAGATGCCTACCGTTAAAAATACTGTTGATACTTCAGAAATTCAAAGAGGGATTGATTCAAATAACAAGTAGAGAATTTCCTTTTTTAATATTTATTTTTTCTTATTTTAGATTCCATAAGTTTCTCTATTGCATCTGCTTAATTAAAAGAACAGACTTGAATGGTAGTGCATTTTCATATTATATCTGCAGACATGCTCTGACCCCGGGACACCCGGGGGGAGGGGCAAGTGGGGCAATTTGCCCCAGGCCCCACAGGGGCCCCCACGAGAGTTTTTCGGGGCCCCTGGAGCGTGGTCCTTCACTCGCTCTGGGGGCCCACGGAGCTTCTTCCGCTACGGGTCTTCGGCGGCAATTCAGCAGCGGGGGGTCCTTCCGCTCCGGGACCCGCCGCCGAAGTGCCCTGAAGACACGCAGCAGGGGGTCCTTCCGCGCCTGGTCTTCGGTGGCCCACTGAAGAGCCCAGGCCCCCTGAATCCTCTGGGCAGCCCTGCTCTGACCTGAAATAACGGGCAACATTTTGTAAATCAGTGGGATTGCATGGGGTGCAAATCAGGGCAGAATCTGGCCTAATACATCTTAGCTTTAAACAGAATCAATTATTTGCAGACTTATCGGGTTTGTTTCTGTGTCTCGCTCACAAACAAATATTAAGGAAAATCAGGGAAGAAAAAGAAGTGCTGTTAAACGCAATTAATGTGCCATTACTTATGTCATGCTGTGACCTAGTACTCTGCTGTTGAGCAAAGGAGGAGAAGGCCACGCAGTTCCCCCTCCTCCATACCATCTTGTGTGTGGCAGCAGGGTACAACAGCAGTTACAGCTCTCCCCAAAGCACAAAGGGTGTTTCTGCATGCTTCCTATAGTATGCAAGAGATAATGAAGGGGTAGAGAGGGAGTTACCCACCTGTTAATGTGTACCATTCTGTACTGTTCTAGGACTATATGAAAGAGGGAAACATGCTGCTATGCTATACCCACAGAGGAGGATTCCTGCGGAGATATATATAGTATGCATTTAAAGATTATTCCTGGTGAATTAGCATGGTCTCTTTCAATTGAAGCCATAAGGTTTTGAGTTTTAGACATGGCTGACCACAGATTGACTTTTACATGATCTAGTTGTCATCACATATCACACTTGAGAAAAAAATCTGGGGTAGCTTTCTGTCTGCTTTTTCACATTTTAAAAACAAAAATATGTTTATGCCATGTGCATGCTGACAGCTGGAACATCAACAGCTACAGTTAAAGAAACAATACACAAAGAAAAAGTAAAATACCCAAAAGGAAGTTCAAGTCAGCTCTGCTACTGTGGTACTTCAAATGTACTGGTAATTTAGTTAAAAAATCTTAACAAATACAACTCATAGCACTTTTCATATGGTGATGTCAAAGTGCTCTACTGACTTTACAAGGTCGACACAATACATGTGCATATGAACCACTCTGCCCAATACTGCAGAGGAAAATGGCAAGAGTTTAACAGTTGAGGAAAGGAAGTGACAATTACATGTTGTTGACTCAGTTATTGCTACATATTTCTTCAAGCTTCTCACCTGAAGGTATAAGGGCCTGTAAATTGCATCCTTCTGTGTTTGTGATGGAAGGCACATTCAGCCCAGGGGGTAGTACTGCCTCTGTGTCCATTGCTTTCTTCTGGAAATGTTATAAAAAAGGGCAGCTTTAAAAGATGGTCTCGGCTGCAGAGGAACCTGCCAGCACAGAGTCCTGTACTGAAGAAGGGATAAGTATTGAAACAGTGCATCTTACAGCCAGCTGGTCCCTTCCCACTCCCAGCCATTTGGTGGGCTGCAGCTCCAGGGCCCCTGGCATGGATGACCTTCACCCTGGGAATCCAATTAATTAATCTGGCCCAATAACCACAAATGCTCCAGTTCCTATTGTTCAGAACTTTCCTGCCATATTATTGCACAGAATATCTCTGCTTACAACCTATAGTGACAAACTTTGAAATGGAGAAAAGTTAGTCTGTTCAGTAGATGCAAAGAGGCCTCACTTTTCAGTTAAAATGACAAGTAACATTTAAAAAATAGATTCTACCCTCTGAACAGCTCAACACTATCAATCAGTTTCTACCGTTCAAACCAAGCAACAGTGCTGAAGTTGTGCTGTGTAATATGTAGACCTGATGCATGCTGTTGTGATTCTCTAGTCCATTTAAGCTCATTCTGCACTGATGTCAATCTCCTTCAATCTGCCTTGGAGGATGCCAATACCTTTTGCCAGACAGAGCCACACACCCTCTGGACTACCATCCCCAAAGGCACTTTCCCTGTTCTCAGGCAGTCCATGTACAAACTGTAGACCTCAGTGACATATCAGATGTTCTTTGGGGGGTGGGGGGGGGGGGAGAGGGAGGATGTCAGAAGTAAGGGATGGGAGGAATTGCAACAGCAAATCATCAGACCACTATGCTCCCTTCTTGCCTCTTCCAAAGTCCTCATTTCCACATTCTGGTTTCATTATTCATAACTATTAATGGAGATCTTTTACATTATTAGTAACGGATACTGGAAGAAGTAGAAAATCAGGTTTTTGTAACTGTTGCGTATACATTTGCAGTGCAGAAGCCACTTCTCAGGTTGTGGTGGGCCCATTATGCTAAGTTATATACAAATACACAAATACAGCAGCTGCACCAAAGCTTTGAAGAGAACTTACAATCGAATTTGAAACCAACCATAACAAGTGAGTACTACAAAAAGGTAGGTAGAAAGTGAGGAGGGTGGAGAACGGTGATTTTAAAAAAATATGGAAAAATCTGTTCTAAAGCTTTCTGAATTTGGAACTACATTTTGATGTTGCTGTTTCTAGCAAAAATACAAGTTTTCTGTTTTTTGGAAAGGAAAGAATGTACTCACTCCACTTCCATTAGATGCTATTATCCCATTCTCTCTTAGTTTGTTTGTTGTTTTGTTTGTTTATTTTGACAGATATGGGTATTTCTGCTTATTAGGTATATTATATGTATGCTATGATACAATAGTCCCAAATCTGCACTCACATCTGCTTGCACAACTCTAGAGCTCTTCAGTGGGAAGTACCCATGGGCAAAATTAAGTTTACTGTAGGACAGGTAAGGCTATTATAAGAAGTTTAAGATATGATTTTTTTCAATTTTTTAAACTGGATCATTTATAGTACAGTAATGTACATTTTTGTGATCAACAATAAGCTAAGGATGTGCCCACTTAAAAGTCTGAGGCGTTAACTCGGTTTCTGGGCTCAGAGATCTAGCATATGGGGATAACTTCATGAACAGGAGAATCCCCACAATTATCTAAACACTGTTTACCATGAGGAAGCATAAAGAAAAATGGCCAGTGTTTCAGTGGATAGGTTGGGGTCCTCAACCCAGCTCCTCCACCCCTTATTAAGGAAAGACAAATGCTGAGAAATTTGTGGAATTTAACAATCTATGGTTTGTCACAAACTGCAACTCCTCCCTATCACAGGAATTAAATACAAGCAAACTGGCTTAAAAATACCTTAATTTCTTTTCCTTGAAAGCTTATTTTTTTGTTTGTTTGTTTTACTTCTTTATGACATATGAAGAAGGCCAAGAAAGGTTTTTTTCTCCTTTTTGTTATCCTAGAAATTTAGGCCCTGTCTAGGTTAAAAGTCTCTATTGTGACTGAAGAACCAATGAAATGGTGCTATCACATGCACCCAGAGGGTGACATATGAGCAACTGACACGGAAATGGGGAAGGAGGGTTGAGCAAGAAGGTTCACCTCACACACACACACACACACACACACACACTCTCTCTCTCTCTCTCTCTCTCCCTATAAGGCTGTGGAAAGGCCACTCAAACTAGCCAGTTCTACATTCCATGCACTCTAGGGAGTGCAGCAACTGTTCAGTGCTGTTTCCTTTGCATCCCAGGCAGGGTGATGAGGAACTGGAAATCTAGAAACCCTAGGAGTACTGGCCTCAAAGCTCAGGCTCATGGCTCCTCTGCAGTCTGGGTTCCTGGTGCTTCTGGATCCATGACTCTGGGGCAGTCTGTCAGGATCCATTCCCTTTGCTGGTGAATTTTGACATTTTTGTTTTTCATAACAAATCAGACAAAACCACATTTTGGATGTCAAAATCCCACATACAATGGAATTACCTGTCATAGCTCTGCTAGAATGTATGTTTTTCATTCTGGTAGTGCTTTTCCTAAATCATGAAAAGTGGTCAGAGTCTGTACAGACTAGAGCCCTGCAGCAGGACTGGGATCCCACGGGTCCTGCAGGACCTGCTGCCTTAATAGCAGGAGCAGGTAAAATGTACTTGGTGTGGGCAGGATTGGGTGGGCAAAAAAAAACAGACTACAGTAATTTACAGGAAAACACTAAATCTCTCATCAGTTTGTCATAAATAGAATTTCAACGATGTAAAGGAAGTTTTTCTTTAAAAAAAATAAGTGTTAACACTTAAATATTAGCAAGGGATAGAAAAAGATTTGATGTCTATTATAACAGGAGTTAAAGTATTTTTACATGGTTTAAGCAAGATTTGTTTTATTCTTTTAGTGGTAAAAATTGTGTCTGAATTCAGCTTATATATATAATATATTAACCAACCAATGAGTCTGGTTTTTTTAGTAGCATGCGGGAATCTGTCTCTCTTGCGGGATTTGTGGGATCTAAGGTTTTGTGGGTGGGAGCAGGATAAAAATGCAAGAAACAGTGTGGTAGCAGGTGGAAGTGGGTATTGTGGAGTGGGATTAAAAATATAGTCCCACGCAGGGCTCTAGTACAGACTTCATGGAAATCGCAATCTGAGCATAGGACATGATTTATGCTCATCTATGATAGTCCCAAATCTTCCTGTGCACAGGTGATTTGTGATTCAAATTTGGAAAAGCCACATCTCTCCAGCAATTTTCATATCTCACAAATGTTGTAAGTTATACATAATGAATTTTGATAGGAAAGATAGGTTTTTAAAAATAAGCTCATGAAGTCCTAGATTTTTGTTTAAAATCTGATTTGGACTGTGCAGTCTGTTGAAGGTGGGGTACCTCGCTGCGTGGATCCGAGGAGGGCCAGTCCACCTCACTCAGTCTCTGGACCTCACTTGATGTGTGGGCGGGGGGAATCAGCGAGACCTGTCAAAGTATGGCTCAAGCCTGCCCTCAAGTGGAGCTGCAAACCATCAGTCAACCTAGGCTAGGGTTCAGAGCGGGGCAGCCAACACAGGCATTTAGCTTGGGTCTGCCCTCAGGCAGAGAAGCAAATAAGCACATAGCCCAAGCTCTGGTTCAGAAAGGGGCAGGAAACAAAGTCACTCAGCTCCAACCTGCGCTCAGGTAAGGCTGAAAACAGTTATTGAGCCCAGGCTCTGGTTCAGGGCTGGCTGGTAAGCAAAGTCTCTCAGTTCCAACCTATACTCAGGTGTGGCTGCAGACAGTTAATGAGCCCAGGCTCTGGTTCAGAGCAGGGTGGGACACAACGTCACCCAGCCAGGAACTGCAACCAAAGTCAGTTAACTCAGGTTTTCCTTCAGCTAGCCTGAGGGAGAGGGAGACTGCCACCCACACCTTGGGTGGTAGGGGGACGCAGGCCCTCCCACTCCACTGCATCCAGGCCCAGGGCCCTAAGGGTGACAGAGGGCTCTGCCACCACGTCAGTGGGGATCCAAGCCGCAACACACTGACTCACCCTCTGCCAGCATTACAGCCAAACAGGGGTCTACTACCCCTGGGCCACTTCCACACTCCCCCTCCAAGGGTACCTGCTGATCCGGTGAGGTGAGGTGACTGGGGCCTTAGTTTACATAAGAACATAAGAATGGCCCTACTGGGTCAGACCAAAGGTCCATCCAGCCCAGTATCCTGTCTGCTGACATTGGCCAATGCCAGATGCCCCAGAGGGAGTGAACCTAACAGGTAATGATCAAGTGATCTCTCTCTCCTGACATCATCTCCACCCTCTGACAAACAGAGGTTAGGGACACCATTCCTTACCCATCCTGGCTAATAGCCATTAATGGACTTAACCGCCATGAATTTATCTAGTTCTCTTTTAAACCCTTTTATAGTTCTAGCCTTCACAACCTCCTCAGGCAAGGAGTTCCACAGGTTGACTGTGCACTGTAAGAAGAAGAACTTTATTTGTTTTAAACCTGCTGCCCATTTAAAACTGTTGCCAGCATAAGCTCGACTGGGGTTGGGCCAGCTGGAGGTCCGAGCCAGCCGTCTGTCTCCTGTGGGGCAGGGTCATCCAAGAGCCCGGGTGGTCCGGGCCAGTCGTCTTCTTCCCCCGGGGTCAGGTTAGTCCAGAGTCCAGGCGGTCTGGGCCAGTCATCAGCACTCTGTGGGCCTGCTGCCACCTCCCAGCATGAGAGCTCAAGGGAAGTATCTGTTGCCTCCAGTGGCTGGGCCCTGACTGAGCTTCCGGGTCCCACCTTTATACTTCTGACCCCGTCCCTTGGCTTCCAGGGGTGGCGATAGGGGGTAGGGCTCTGCCCACAAGAGGGTAGAGCCACCCTCTTTCTCTGTGTCTGGGGTGGGCCAGTCCACCTCACTACAGACTGATAATTACGTGTAAAAATCCTTCTGAGGCTAGTTCAGAGTTACTCTGTACTTAGGGAGCCTATCTTACACATTTAAAGTTTCTTAGTGATATGCTGTAGGTGAGTAAACAAAGAGATTTCATAGACAACAGGGCCTAATAATTCACCAGGGTAGAAACATATTTATTGTGCTGCTACTGATGTGTATGACATTCCATGCTCAACAATGACAGCCTAAAACTCTGGTTCTGCATCTAACATGAATTTATAAATATTCAACCTGTTAGCATGGATACTACCATATCTGTGCAGCAAATGCAGAAATCACAAAAGGTCCTGCTAAATCTAAGCCTGATATTCAATAAATCTGTGGGCAGTAGGTTTTACAGGGAATTTCATGGAAATTTATGTTCACTAGACAGAGTGAAATACATAGGGTTCAGAGGAAGGTGTAGCCAATGATTTCAGTTTATTTATCCATTTATTGTGTAACGTTATGATTAATCAATATGTTAATTACATATATTCATTGTATGTTAATTAGAGTTAATTTGTAGGGTTATAAAACTATAAGACTGATCAGTATTTAGAGGAACCAAATATTGGACTTGAGTAAGACAAGCTGAAATGCAAGAACCCATAGGTTGAGACTTAGCTATTTTAGGCCTTTGAGACAAGAAATGATGACTTAACCCAATGAACAAGAAATAACTCAATGCCCTAAGATTATGGGCAAAGAGGTGCCAATGGGTAATATTGCACAAAATTACCCACAAGATTAATATTAGATCTTCACTGCTTAGTGAAGAGGGAGAAACAGTAACAGGAAACTTGGAAATGGCAGAGATGCTTAATGACTTCTTTGTTTCGGTCTTCACCGAGAAGTCTGAAGGAATGCCTAACATAGTGAATACGAATGGGAAGGGGGTAGGTTTAGCGGATAAAATAAAAAAAGAACAAGTTAAAAATCACTTAGAAAAGTTAGATGCCTGCAAGTCACCTGGGCCTGATGAAATGCATCCTAGAATACTCAAGGAGCTAATAGAGGAGGTATCTGAGCCTCTAGCTATTATCTTTGGAAAGTCATGGGAGATGGGAGAGATTCCAGAAGACTGGAAAAGGGCAAATATAGTGCCCATCTATAAAAAGGGAAATAAAAACAACCCAGGAAACTACAGACCAGTTAGTTTAACTTCTGTGCCAGGGAAGATAATGGAGCAAGTAATTAAGGAAATCATCTGCAAACACTTGGAAGGTGGTAAGATGATAGGGAACAGCCAGCATGGATTTGTAAAGAACAAATCATGTCAAACCAATCTGATAGCTTTCTTTGATAGGATAACGAGCCTTGTGGATAAGGGTGAAGCGGTGGATGTGGTATACCTAGACTTTAGTAAGGCATTTGATACGGTCTCGCATGATATTCTTATCGATAAACTAGGCAAATACAATTTAGATGGGGCTACTATAAGGTGGGTGCATAACTGGCTGGATAACCGTACTCAGAGAGTTGTTATTAATGGTTTCCAATCCTGCTGGAAAGGCGTAATGAGTGGGGTACCGCAGGGGTCTGTTTTGGACCGGCTCTGTTCAATATCTTCATCAACGACTTAGATATTGGCATAGAAAGTACGCTTATTAAGTTTGCGGATGATACCAAACTGGGAGGGATTGCAACTACTTTGGAGGACCGGGTCATAATTCAAAATGATCTGGACAAATTGGAGAAATGGTCTGAGTTAAACAGGATGAAGTTTAACAAAGACAAATGCAAAGTGCTCCACTTAGGAAGGAAAAATCAATTTCACACATACAGAATGGGAAAAGACTGTCTAGGAAGGAGTACGGCAGAAAGGGATCTAGGGATTATAGTGGACCACAAGCTAAATATGAGTCAACAGTGTGATGCTGTTGCAAAAAAAGCAAACATGATTCTGGGATGTATTAACAGGTGTGTTGTGAGCAAGACACGAGAAGTCATTCTTCCGCTGTACTCCGCTCTGGTTAGGCCTCAGCTGGAGTATTGTGTCCAGTTCTGGGCGCCGCATTTTAAAAAAGATGTGGAGAAATTGGAAAGGGTCCAAAGAAGAGCAACAAGAATGATTAAAGGTCTTGAGAACATGACCTATGAAGGAAGGCTGAAAGAATTGGGTTTGTTTAGTTTGGAAAAGAGAAGACTGAGAGGGGACATGATAGCAGTTTTCAGGTATCTAAAAGGGTGTCATAAGGAGGAGGGAGAGAACTTGTTCACCTTAGCCTCTAAGGATAGAACCAGAAACAATGGGTTTAAACTGCAGCAAGGGAGGTCTAGGTTGGACATTAGGAAAAAGTTCCTAACTGTCAGGGTGGTTAAACACTGGAACAAATTGCCTAGGGAGGTTGTGGAATCTCCGTCTCTGGAGATATTTAAGAGTAGGTTAGATAAATGTCTATCAGGGATGGTCTAGACAGTATTTGGTCCTGCCATGTGGGCAGGGGACTGGACTCGATGACCTCTCGAGGTCCCTTCCAGTCCTATAATCTATGAATCTATGAATCATAAAAATACTGTAAAGGTGCATCTGTCTCAGACATATGTCTTAACCACGAGATACAAGTTGTGTGTCAATGCTAATGAGAACAAAGGGCACTTACATACCCTATAGAAAATTGGGGTCCCACCGACTTTCAATGAGACTTAAGGCTCCTAAGTGCCTAAGTCACTTTTGAAAATGGGGCATAATTATCTAAATCACTTAGGGCCAGATTTTCAAAAGTATTTAGATGGGCACCTAGTGGCTTTACTGAAGTGGGTTAATGCCTCACTCCCATTGAAATCAATGGGAATTAGGCACCTAGCTCACTTAGGTGCTTTTGTAAATCCCACAAGTATCTTTAGACAGCTAAATACCTTTGAAAATCTGGCTCTGGTGACTGGGATGTGAGTCACAAGACCTTCTGTAGTTTAACTTCTTATACAAATGAATCCCACATTATCTAGTAACCTTGGAGTTGCATTATAATATTTCAGCTGATGGCTTAAGGAAAAGAGTGTGAAGTTTAAGCACTTATACTTGATCTGGCATATACTGTCTCTGGGCCTGATCCAGCTCCTTCTGAAGTCAATGAAAAGGCTCACGCTGACTTCAGTGGAGCTGGAGGAGCCCCTGACCACTGACACATAACCCAAATCTTCCTCAATCAGAAGAGGAGCTGCCAACACAGCACAAAAAGGACCTTGTACTGTGTCCATGGAAATTGTGCAACCAAGCTTGAATTTATAAGTACAAGTGGCAAAACGAGTATACAAGCAAGAGAGAGGTGTGTCTAAAAAAAAAGAGATAGGAGGATCATCATGTATGTGTAAGGAAGGGATGGATGGATTGGCTGAGAGTGTATGTGTGTTTGTCGGTGGCTAGGGAAAAGTGAGGGAATATAAAGAGTAGGGCAAAGCAAAGGAAACCGTGTTTATATTTAAATTTAATCCCTGACCAGTTGTGAATATTAGGACCAAAGGGCCTTCTCAAAATTGAAGTATTGTTTATTTTAACAATAGGAACAAAGTGTTTACAGAAAAATAATTTTAAAACAACAGACTGTCTGCACAGTTCTGTCTTACCTAACCCCCCTATCATCCAGTGATGGTGACCTGGGAAAGTCTGGCTTCTTGAGCTGCCCCAAAAGGTGCCTCTTAGTCAGGTTCCCTCAGAGAACTCCTCCAACAAGTATCCCCTCTTTTTGAGAGAGAGAGTCCCTTTTTAAACTGTGTTTGATCCTCTGTTTCCCAAGCCTGGGCTTTACTTGTCAAAACTAATTTTGTAAATAGGCTGGAGTCAGAAGGCAAAATCTCCAGAGCTAATAGTTTTCACTATTTGCTGAAGGATGCCTTACCTTAAGCCATTGTTTCCCTTCCTTCTCGTTTTTCCTGACAACCCCCTATTAAGGTAAACAAATACATGTATACAGTAAACATCCCAATATGCAGGTCAACATACAGTATTCATAAGTCATTACAGAGCAGCTTAACTTTAGTCACTTCTCCACTCTGATTTAGGATTTTAAATCAACCAAACTCAAGTGCCATAAAAAAATTGGGAGTGTCCCATTCTGCAGCAGCCATTCTCACTTTTTCATGATCTTGATGTGTAAATAAATGCCTAGAATGTGGGACCCCATCTATCAACAGCATGGGTTGATGTTAGCAGCAGAGAATGAGGAGATAGCAGTTACTGAGACTCAAAGGGAGTAGCATCAGATACAGCAGGAAGAATGGATTATGAGAAGACAATTTTGTTGCCTATACTATGAAACTAGTATATCTCATGTGTACTTTGTGCTCATGAGAGTGGGAGAAGTATCTCTTTAATGATCAATACTGTACAACTGCTTCACTGCTACTATGAAGTACATGCTGAAATTTCATTCATCTCATTGGAAACACTGTTTAAAATGACAGTATGGAAACTCATCAGATGGGAAGTTGATGGGGGGCATTAGAATGTTCTGATAAAGCTGAAGATATGAATAGCTAAACTTGGGATACGTCTTCTCATATTTTAAATTAAAACTTAAATTATAGGATCAGGCAAATGTCACCGAGATGACACTATAGAAAGGAATATTTCAGAAGGTTTTTAAATTATATGGTTTTTTTTTTTTCTTAATGCAAGACACAAATTATTCTGATGAACAGAAAACCTCTGGGGAAAAGACAATATGTATATGAAAAACAGAAAAGAAAAGACACCTTAAAATGTTACTATATATTGTCAACCGTCTGTGTATTGCTGAGAAACTAGACGAGACTGCTCAATAGTCTAAGCAAACAATTACATATTTTGCCCATTACGGAGGCCCTTGATAGGACAGCTCTGGAGGGGTGGGGTTATTGTGGCATAATCACACCCTTGGGTATTGGATATACAACTGCATCTCAAATCTTGTAACACCCCAGAGGTGTGATTATCTGCTGTCATGCTTAAATTCTTAATTAAAACAAGAGCCGAGATGCAGATAAGATCTGTGATGGATTATGGTGATTCTTTGGTTCTACGAGGGGCTATATGTGTCTTTGCAGTTAAAATTCAGGTGCTTGAGTGAACTCAGCAATAGATGTACTCAAATCTAGCTTGTCTTAGTTTTACCTATGACCTGCCACAACCATGTAAGATCGCTCACAGCATACAAAAAGCAGCAAACCCCAGAAATCAAAGCAAACTTCCTAAACTCTGAATTAACCATACAAAATGTGTAGGACCAAAACCATTCAGATACTTTTGCTCTTTAATAACACTTCAGCATTTTTTAATTAGTTAAAATTGTAAACTTCTACAGGTTTGTAATGATGCCAAATTAAAAAAACTGATTCTTGCAGTGGTTATACTGAAAAATAGAACAACTGACTGGCAGACATAACACACTGGGAAAATATATACTAATGAATATTAACTATTGTACTTTGCAAATATTAAGATGGATATGTGACAGTGGTACAATTAACAAAGCACTCTGGTAAGTTTTTAACTTAATTTTATTTTATTTTTAACAAATATTAACCTGACTTAAGCTCTCTTGTAAAGGTTACATTTACATTTACAAAGAACTTCCAAGGAATTTAACCACAATGAATTTTAACAAGGCAGCTTCCTGCCCTCACTATTACCTATTTTTAAATTTTATGAGGCTCTTCTAGCAGTTTTGTAGCTGTTAAGATGAAAGTCTGGATGCATGCATTCTTTACAAGAAAAGAGGAGGAGGTGGAGGAAGAAGAAGAAAAAGAAGAAAGAAAAATAATCAATTTGGTATCAAATTTATTCAAAAGCTGAAAAGTGCATTTTTTTCTGATTGTGAAAGAAGACATGCAGGGAGGTCAAAGGTCAAGCAAAGAGGAGACAGTATTGTGTAGGAACTGTCACGCATCACCACCTATTTTGACATGCACAGGGCCGTTTGTTGTCTGTCGAACATGCAAATTAAGTGCCTGCTGTCATAGCTAGCCGATATCTGAAAGTGGAAAATGAGACCACCTGTAACCAGTGAATGGAATGATGGACAAGCATTCATAGCTCGTCATTTCCAACGCCATTCACACCACCTCCGAATTGCATATGACATGTAAAAATCTTTTCTTAATATTCACAACCGGGAAGTTTGGGGAATTATGGAGGCTTCAACTGCTGCATCTAATGGGTTCTCCAAGCAGACAGCTGTGACTGTGAGCTGGCTTGATAATTAGGTGTCCAGGAAGATTTTATGCTATGAATCCGTTAAAAGGGAGAAAAGAAAAAGAAAATAATGGCAAGCAAAACTCGCTGGAATAGAAACCATATTAACCCTTGAATATCTTCCCCACCACTGGGCTTTTACATTTTGTGTGAACTCAGATTTGTAATATCAAATCTACAATAATTTCTCTTCTCCTTCTGAGCAGCACTAATTTGCAATCCTGCTACTTGCTACTTCAGGAAGTTGTGTTCTAAAGTACTTTAATGCTTTTAGTTTCCTGAGGAAGACTTGAAAGCTCTAAACATAATATACCAATTTCTAACATAGTTGAAAGCATAGGCATATATTATATCGATATAGATAGATAGATAGAATCTCTAGTAAAGATGTTGAATTGGATTTAAAAAAATAGAGACTCATCGCTGTACTAAATTCATGTTCCATAGCAGGTGCTTGTACATATGAAAACTGAATAGTTTAGCTAGACCTTCTACAATCCTTTGTTAGTTATCTCTGTTCTGCATGAGGTCCTACATGTACTGTATATGTTTGTGCATGGGGCCCCATATGCACTGCAGAAAGTATTTTTGTTAAGGTTCAGAAAAACTATTACCTGTTGAGTATTACTTCTGCTTGTTAATTCCAAGCTCCTATTAAAAATATTCCAAGCAGAACTCAGTTCTAAAATATTTAAAACTAGAAGAGTTCAGACACACCCACCTGCACAACAAGCTCACAAATCCTGTTATTTTAGGCAGCCCTTAATTAATTAATGTCAGTGGACTGGGCTTCCCATCCCTAAATGAAATATTAAACACTTCAGTGTGCTACTTATGTTCTGTTCTCTGAAAGACTCTTTCTGGTTAGACTGACACTCAAACAAACAACACACACACACACACACAGTAGACAGCCAGTGTTCAGGTTGGTTGTTCAGCCTGCTGAAGATGAATCACAACTCAGCAATAGCAGATTATTTATGAATGTTTTCAAGAAAACTTAGAGAAGTTCGTGGAGTCTAGAAAAAATTATATGAGTACTTCTAAATCAATTTATTTGATTCACACAGTTTGAAAACTTTCCTTATAAACTGGCTTTATACTTGGAAAAAAAAAAGATTATAACTTTCTCCTGATGGTGTACGTGCAACAAAACACAACTCACCTGGTGTCCTGGGACTTCCAGCTCTGGGCTTCCTGTTACTCTCCCTCTCCCTCCCATCTCCTTCCCTCTTGGGGGGATCAGAGAGAGGCCAGAGAGGGAAGAAGGGGAGCTGCCCCCAAACTGACAGTATTTTTCAGATAGGGGAGGGGTGAGGAGGGAGGGAGCAGCTAGGCTGACATATTATTCACAGGAGGGGCAGGGAAGGAGGAAACGGAAAGAGTCCAGCAGTACAGGGCCAAAAATGACCCCTCCAACCCTGACCCCTCCTTTGAACAATGTGTTGACTCAGCATCTCCCTCCTCCAACAGTGGCTGAATTTTGGCTGCTGGTGTGGTAGAGCCTAGACTCCACCTACCCACGCTGTGGCTCAACCATTTTTTATTAAACTTTGGGGGAAAATGCTCCCTAATGTAGAGCAAACTTACCAAATTTCAGCCCCAAAGGGAAAACACTGTGAAAGTTATAGGCAACTGAAACTGTAATGGAAATGCTTGGGCAGTATTAACTATGGGCAGCACTATGGGTCAGATTGCTAACCCCTAACTCAGATTACTGATTGCAAACCCCTTAGCTCACATAGATAATCCCCTTGACTTCAGTGGAATTATGCATAAGTGTAACTGCTCACCAACTGGCCAATGGGAGCTGTGGGGGCGGCGCTGGCCAGGCAGCACATGGAGACATGCTGTTACCCCCTGGGGAGCGCAGAGACGTGCCAGCAGCCTGCTGCTTCCAGAGGTGGCGTGGGGCTACGGCAGGCAGGCAGCCTGCCTGAGCCCTGTTGCACTGCCGGCCAGGAGCTGACTGTGGTAAGCACCTCCCAGCCAGAGCCTCCACCTCACACCCCCTCCTGCACCTCAACCCCCTGCCCCAGGTTAGAATCCCCTCCTGCACCAAACTCCCTCCCAGAGCCCAAACCCCTCACCCTCTCCTGCACCTAAATTCCCTCCCAGAAAGAAACTAATATAACAACTGTTCTAAAGTAAGAAGTAGGCTATTTTGAATTAACTTAACTATATTCTACATATTTTAAGACTGAAATATAATCACAGAACTCCTTTATGTTAATTAAAAGGCAAGTTTAGTATAGCATTAATAGCCTCAATGCCATAATTGTGATCATTTTGTTTTAAATTAGGAAAAAGACTTGTATACAGGGGCCCCACAAAATCTAATAGCCCCAGGCCTAGAGGAGAGTTTATCCAGCCCTGGTCCTATCTGCTGATTTAAGAAGTGATGTGCTGGAGTCAATGGGAGATGCTGAGTGCCCATCACATTTGAAAATCAGACTTCTTATATAAATGTGTAATTACAGATTTAGCAACCCAACTTCCAACTTGCATTTTTGAAAATCTTGGCCTATTGTTCTGTTTTGTTTTATGTTTTTACTTGAAAATCTGGTCTTCTAGGAAGAAATATAGACCAAGGATTCAGGACTTCTTTTTCTTTTGGAGAAACCAGCCGTGTGACTAGAGGGAAGAACAAGAGCAGTTCAGCAAATCAAGTTTTCTGTGTTATGTATTTGCAGGAGTCCACTCACACTGCTAAAAGAATCTGTAAATCCAAAATTGCAAGGACAACAAATTGAACTTATAACACTGCTCTACAGCCAAAATGCTTCTGAAATAAATGTAGTCAAACTTTACTAATTCTGGGTCACTGAGAACAAAAATGATGTTTAAAATTGTTGATTGGCTCTAGTGTTCAAGATATGCTATTGGGTCAGTATATACGACCCTTGACTTGGGAATGGCGGAGGATAAGTGAGTTATAAAGGGAAGGGATCTCAGTTTAAACCAGAAATGACTAAAATACATCTTTGACTGGATCTGTGAATAAATCTATGACTGGGTTTGGACAGTACTTGCTTTTTAGGCAAAACAATGAATGATGCAATCTGAAGCTGGTATTGCGTCATACATGAATTGCATCATGTTATTCCTAGAAGTCATGGATGATGCAATCATAACGAAGCTTACATCACTCTGCTGAACAAATTGCCCTATATCCGCTCTAGAAATCATACAGTGTCATGCTCTCTTATTTGTCAGTGTTTGATTTTGCAAAGGGACACATTTCTGTTTAGCCAAAGTGAGCAGAGATGCCTCATACTTGTGTGAACAGTGCAGATAACTTCTGCTATGTTTGTGGTGAAGTGACTTTTGCATCACAAAAGCGCAGTATAACCATGATGGTTAAGAAAACCTATCACCTTTCTTTTGGCTGCAAAATTGGAGATCAGGACAAGAAGTGGGCCCCACACATATGCTGCAACACTTGTGCAACAAATCTTCACCAGTGGTTGAACAGGAAAAGGAAATCTATGCCTTTTGCAGTGCCAATGATTTGGAGAGAGCCAACAGATTATACCAGCAATTGTTACTTCTTCATGGTGCCTCTAGTTGGGAAAGGTGTGTCAAAGAAGAAAAAGTGGACTGTGCATTATCCAAACATTCCATCAGCAATACACCCAGTACCCCACGGAGAAGGACTGCCGGTTCCTGATGCACCAGAATCATTCTCACTTGAGTCAGATGAGGAACAGGAAGAGGATGAAACTTCTGGTCCTGAACCATCAATGTCACAGGACCCACATTTTCTCCCATCCTCCTCCTCTGAACCACACCTCATAACACAAGGTGAACTGAATGACCTTGTCAGGGATTTGGAACTACCGAAGAGTAAGGCAGAGCTGTTGGGCTCCAGACTACAGCAGTGGAATCTCCTGGCAGGTGATGTTAGGGTTTCCATGTCCCATGACCATCAAAAGGATCTTGTCCCATTCTTCTTCATGGAAGATGATCTTGTAGCCTGCAACAACATCAATGGTGTGATGGCAACCCTCAACATCGTTCACGATCCAGATGAGTGGAGACTGTTCATTGATTCATCGAAGACGAGTCTTAAAGCTGTTTTACTGCATAATGGCAATGTTTTGCCATCAATTCCAGTTGGTCATGCAGTCCATATGAAGGAAACCTATGATAACATGAAACAACTTTTGAGGTTCATAAACTATGACCAACATCAGTGGCAGCTTTGTGGCGATTTGAAGGTTGTTGCTCTCTTGCTTGGTCTGCAGACTGGATACACAAAGTACTGCTGTTTTCTCTGTGAATGGAATAGTCGTGCAAGAGATTCCCACTACATCAAGAAAGATTGGCCACTCCGACAGTCATTGGAGTCTGGGAGGAAAAGTGTTCAGCATCCACCACTTGTTGAATCAAGGAAGATTTTGTTACCACCCTTACACATCAAGCTGGGTCTGATGAAGAACTTTGTCAAGGCCATTGACAAAACACAAGCAGCTTTCAAGTACCTCCGTGGAAAATTTCCAAGGTTAAGTGAAGCTAAGATAAAGGAAGGTGTCTTTGTTGGTCCTCAGATTCATGAACTTCTTCGAGATGATGCATTTGACCATGCACCTGCGTGGCAAGGAAAAGATGGCATGGAAAGCCTTCCAGTTAGTGGCAATAAATTTTCTCGGAAACAACAAGGCAGACAACTACAGGTTGTTGGTGGAAAACCTCCTCAAGGCATAAAAAAGCCTTGGTTGTAACATGTCACTAAAGATACATTTTTTGCACTCTCATCTAGATTTTTTTCCACCGAACTGCGGAGCAGTGAGCGATGAGCATGGCGAGCGATTTCACCAGGACATTGCAACAATGGAGAAACGCTATCAGGGCAAATGGAGCCCATCAGTGTTTGCAGACTATTGCTGGACAGTGACAAGAGATGCTCCATTTAATGAATACAAGAGACAAGCAAGAAGCGCCGATTAGACACTGAATAGGACTAAACTAAGTACATAGTAGTTTTTTGCCTTTTGTTTCATAATAAATTTTATTTATATAACCCTTTTGCTGATTTTTAAAGTGTTACATAAACAGGACAGGTGAAATATTATCATGTAAAGCAACCATAAACACATGAAAAGACCTAGGTTTACAATTTGTGATTAAAACTTTACTATCTACACAATATACATAGACATAAAATGTATAAACTTAAATATCTTAGAAACAGTAGCCAATCAGTTGTTTTAATAGTCATATTTGAATTCAGCACATCAAAATACATAATAAATAGTACATTTTATCTCTGAAGCAGACGACTTCTCAAAAATTGTAGACCAGTGTAATGGAACCCTGGTTCCAAACATAAATTTTAAGAGACTATTGATTTTGCTATAAGAGTGAAATTCACCCCAGCACAAGCCCCATGCACTACTTAAATGTAGGTCCCACTTAAGCCCTATTTTGAAAGCTAAGTGAAACTTAAACAGTGTGCTGAGTGATGTTCATCCTAATTGAGCAAACTCAATGACAAGAAATCTCAAGGTATTTCCCAATAAAATTGCCTAGAAGTGTTATCTAACATTATATGTATTTAAAATATATGTTTATTTATATTTCATAAATAGTTAAAATACTGTAAATTCACATTTGTACTTTCATAAAATATGCCATCAAGTCTGATATTTGGAATAATTCCAAAAGTTTGTATCCCTGAATTAAAAGTCATACTGTACTTCTGTGTATGATAATTTTCCAACTGATAATAAAATTAATTTATTGAAGCCTTTATAAAAAAATAACCTCCAACTGTGAATCATACAGGTAAGAAGGAAAAAGGCACAAACAGTCTCTTGCATGCTCCATTCCTCATTTTCTGTTTTAGTTTAATTTCTCACAAAACTTTTAGGTGAGGGTTTTATAATAGAGCAATTATTTCCAGATGATTTTATCTAGCTATTTTAGAAATGCTCTCATAGTATTATCTAGAGATTAAGGGTAAGTCTGGAAGAAAACACAGTGTGACAATAAGTTGTCTGTCAAAATATGCTATCAAAGGAAGTGTACTGGACTAAATAACAAACAACAACAAAGTAGGTATCATGCATAGTGATGAAGTTCTCAAACTGTAGTTTTATGATGTCAGCTTAAAGTTTCTTACATGCTCTTGTGTTGCAACATTGAATGAGCCAGGGACAGCTGCACAAATTCTACACAATTAGTCAAGGTCAGACACTGTAAATTGAGGACATTCACTATTTGTCAAGAGAACAATAGAAGGCGATCTAGCCATTCTCAGCTGGGAATGACTGTTAGCTAAATCCATTCAATAGGTGGTAAAATTATGCCTGCCCTTTTTTTGTGTATAGTGGAAAGGGACAATCTTTCTGGACAATTCAAGTGTAAGAACTAACAAGGCAAAGCAATAGCACAAAACACAATCTTGTTTTAAGTACTGAAAGCATATGTTCATTGACACAAATTAATGTTTTGACACTTGAAGAGATGGAGATAATTTCAAAAAGTTTCAGGTAAAACCATAAACATTAGCAAAAACTAAAAAGCTAAAAATAAGCATAAAAAGTGTATAAAATTATTTGTTTACTCTGGTTTTAATTATTTTAAAATATATTGTGTCATCACTATAGAACAATATAGAATATACATAGATAGCAGACTGGAGAAAGTCTGTGCAAAGACACTTCTCTCAGTATAAGCAAACAACAATAGATAGAAAATTTAAAAATCAACTTTTAAAGTTCCTACTATCCAAACATTAGTCATTATTATAAGAGAAAATACAGGGGGAAATAATTTTTAAAAACAAGATTGCCATTTCGTTGGTGTGTAAGTGAATGATATTCACTTGGCACTTTATCAATGTCCATGAAATAAAAACAGAAAAGGAATAGTAACAAAAAAATGAATAAGAAGATTGAGATACATAAAGGAAATGAAGTGATGGGTTTCATGGCATTGTATAAATTATAAAAAGTTATAAAGCTATCAGAAACCATTTCTTAGAAAATAATACATATGTACAATAAGTCATTTTGATAAATAAGTTTTGCCTGTGTAAATTCATTCACTTGTATGTGCAAGCAATGTTGCTTTTAAAAAAAATCTGTATCTGTTTGTGTGTCCACAATTGTATGCCAACAAATGGATACTGGGTTGAGGCCACTTTAAAAAATGGGTTTTTTATATTTAGATTTGTTTTGGTTGTTGTATTTTAGAAAATGGTTCACAGAGCACTTGAATGATAAAATACAAAATATATGTAGCCCTGTTCACATGAATATGCAAAAACTACTTTCTAAAAAAACTCTAGGGTGGATATGAATGCTATACTATATACTTTTCAATGTTTGAACATTTTTACATGTGGGTAAATTGTATCAAAGGCAGCATATCTTTAAAGCAATTGAGTCAGGAATTCTGAAAATTAAGTAGAGTTGAGGGCCCTGAGCTGTCTAAGGTCTATCTTTAACTGAAAGCATTGAGGGCCAAATTCTCTTTCTCTGGGGACAGCCTGAAACCAGGTTGCATTTGGGTAGCTCTGCAGAGATCCTGGGAAGAAAGGAACTCACCTTTTAGTAACCTTTGCAGCTATAGAATAACAGAGCCCATAGCAGCGGCTGCAGCCTAGCATGCTCCACCACAGAGGGGAGGGGAGGGGTGACCAGACAGCAAGTGTGAAAAATCGGGACGGAGGTGGGGGGTAATAGGAGCCTATATAAGAAAAAGACCCCAAAATGGGGACTGTCCCTATAAAATCGGGACATCTGGTCACCCTAGGGGAGGGAGAATGTGAGGATCCACATCGTGCTGTATCAGGCTCTTGCTCTTCTTCTGCCCCACCTCTATGCCTTTCACCATGGACCTGAGTTCCATATCAGAAGTGCAACCATCTGTACTGGCTCTGCAGAAGGCTTGCCCCCTTGTACAGTGGGTCTGCACTGGTTCTGCTGCCAAGGGGTCATCTACCCCCACAGAGAAGGGGGCAAGCTTTGTCTCTAAATTAGTTAAATTTGGGGAGGGAGCTGGAGAAAATAATCATAGGTTTTCAATTTTGAAAATTGTTACACTGAGGTTACACAAAGCAAAAACATGTTGTTTTTAATAGAGGTGGACCAAAGCAAGCATCGTGAAATCAAGCGATCCATTTCAGATGTGTGGGTGGCAGGAGCAAAGAGGGGTCTGAAAGCCTAGAACCAAACTCAGACCTTTGGTTTTGTTTCAGAGTTATACCCAAAAGTAGAAGGGACCTTGTGAGCAGTTGACTTTCCCATCTAGTTCCTGACATAGTTTGGCCCCTGTCTACTGTGTATTTACTAACTCCCTTCCTGAAGCATCCTTTATTGCTGACTTATGTAACATGAAACATAAGCTTCCTGCCTGTGCTTGCTCCTGAGCAGGGCCGGCTCCAGGCACCAGCCGAGCAAGCTGGTGTTTGGGGCGGCAGCTTGTAGGAAGCGGAATTCCGCCCAATCCTAGGGCGGCACAGCCGCTTTTTGTTGTTGTTGTTCCGCTCCGGCCGCCCTGTAGGGGGCAGCGGCATGGGGGACCGGAGCACCCTGCAGCAAGCCCGGCAGGGCAGCCCACGTCCTTCCCTCCCAGCCGACCGGAGCAGTGCGGAGCCCTCCCGGCAGGGGGCATGGTGGGAGGGGCCACGTGGCAGCGCCCTGCTGAAGCCCTGGCCGCCCCCCTTCTTTCTCTCCCCCCATAGCTGGGGCACATCTGCAATGCAGGGAGTCCCCCTGCACCCTGGCTCCGGCCGCACCACAGGTTTTTTTTTTTTTTGCTTGGGGCGGCCAAAAAGCCAGAGCCGGCACTGCTCCTGAGCTGGGCTGTTTTGAGAGTTGCTCATTACAGGATTGTTTTACCCCATCCTTATGTTCCCTACCTCAGGAAGATATTAAAATCTTTTTTATTTATACCCTGGTTTGGAACTAATAGGATCCATCTGATCTGGCTATAAGACTGAATTAACAAAATACTCTGCCTTTTTTATGCAGCGTCTTAGACCCTGACACCAGGATGAGTCAGAAGAAAAGCTCAATGTCTTCATTAGTGCTGACTGAGAATCAGAGGGAAAAGATCACATTTTTTAAAAAAATTGAAAAGCATTGATCAACTTTAATCTTGAAGCAAGGTCTTAAAACCTGACTCTTTCATATAGACCCAGAGTCAGATTTTCAGTTGTGGTGATGTTTTACCTGGTGCAGGTTGGTGGCCAAAGGTGGCTTTATGCCACATCCAATTCCCATGTGCGCATTACACCAAGCTACAGTGGACCTCAAAGGCCAATATCTGCATTTATGGGTTGATGGAACATAGTTGGGCTCCAATATACCACCTTTCTCTCAGTCATGCCCTGACATGTCCCCTGTATTATGAGCTCCGGTTAGTGTAAACTCTTACACTGGATCTGTCATCTGGGGACTACCTAAGACTATGGAAATCCCCGGGTACTGAGTTACTCCAATTTTCAAGTTGCTTTGCAATGCAGAAACAATGCAAAGCAACCAGAGGTGGAGGAAGAGAAAAAATGTGGTCCCCCTTTTCTTGTTACATTTCAGTTGCAGCCCAATCCCATGAGAATAGCCATTCTTGTGAGAATTCAGCTGGTGAAATCTCATGGGAATAACTGATCTCATGAGGGTTCAGCCATTGTGCACTGAAACATCATGAGTATAGCTGAAATGATTTTAACACCACTGAATTCAAGCCTGAACCCAATAGCCTTGATTCAACCTTGAACCCTTTTCCATAACCTAGCCTAAATCTGATTGTATCCAAACATCTCCTCTTCAGCTCATCCATAGTTTTAATGACATATATACACACATGTATGCACTGTATTGTATAAGATGCTGGTTTACTGTGTTAACTTTTAGAACATCCCTTTTCCATCTGCCATGGAGCAGGTAAAAAAAAATCAGGTAAAGTAAGGTAAAGTTAGTTGATGATACATGCAATAAAAAAAGTCAGATTTGATTGAATGTTTTTGTTTGCATGTTGGGACGGGGATAGAGGACTGGCTTACTACCTTCTAGTTATAAATCCTTATTGGCATTTCATTATTGCATTGTTTACAAAGTCATGAATCCTTGACTAGTTCCTTTATCATATTTCCAATGTCAACTGAATAAATCAGAACAAGAAAATGTCAGAGTACAAAGTACTTTTTCATTCCATTTGGCTAGGTGATGCAGGGTTGATGTATTCAGGCAAAAATACCTCAGTTCAAGTCTTGCTGGTTTGCAGAAGAACAGCGTATTCTTCTTTATGGTTAGTAGTTACTTTTCTGTTTTCTACTATGATGTCCACTGAGGTAAATAAATCTCACAAAACAGAAGTATACACTGAGGCCATGAATATGCAGTGAGGAAGGGGACTCAATACAGATGATTTCTGCCTACCCAGGTAATGCGTGACAAATTAAAATTACTTACTTTTGTCTGTATTTGCACTATGCTTTACCTGCCAGGAAGCAAATAGATCAAACAACTATCAAGGCTAGTATCAAGTCTTCATCCTATCCACTTCCACCTCAGCTGAGAAATGTCCAGAGTAGAGGCTGGATGCTTCACCTGTAGGGAAAAACCCTAGCAAAGATTAAACTTACTGTAGAAATGGAGAGTGATAAAACATGTGGCTTTGCATTATCCATGTCATGGGAGAAGTTTGCAGCCATCAGGGGGACATGGAGAGCCCAAGAACTTGCAGAGATTTCGAGTGTATTCTCCACATTTCTTAGGGCAGTCTTAAAGACATGGAGTAAGATCCTCAGCGATGTATATTGTCATCCCTCCATTAAGTACAACAATTTACATTAGCAGAGGATTTGGCCAAGTCAGCCCCTCCATGCTGCTCCTCCTTTTTCCACAGTATAGCTCACTCAGGAGTCTTACTCCTAATATGTCTCTCTTCCTGGTTACTCCCTACTGGAGCTGGAGGGAAAAATTGTGCTAAACTTTTTATGAGTGAAAAATGCAGATTTGGTACCAGTGACACTTTTTGTGAATTTCTGACACTGGATTTATGATTTATTACAGTAATCTATACTCCACTAACAACTCCCATCCCCCAGTTTCCTTCCCCCCCCTCCCTTCCTTCCCCCCCTCTGACTGGGGGGGAGGGGTGCTAATGGGCCACTTCACCTTGAATGGCCCCTTGAAATATGTGTTAACTACTTATGCTAAACAGTCTGTATTTAGCTGTGACATTCTTAGTACCTTTCCCAGGCCTGTTGTCTGTCTCACCAACAGAAGTTGGTTCAATAAAAGATATTTCCTCACCTCCCTTGTCTCTCTAAAGGCTGAAACTTTTTGATGGACATTTTAGTTCAAACTTTCCTTTCGTTGTATTTTAAAAAACAAAAATTATTTTTAAATGCTTGAAATGAAACCAAAATATTTAATTTTAGGACAAAATGTTTTGGATTTTTTTCAGCTTTTCAATTCACCAAAACATTTTTAAACATTGTTTTTGTTCATTCTAAACTATTTTTTTAAAGTATCAGAGGGGTAGTTGTGTTAGTCTGGATCTGTAAAGAGTGACAAAGAGTCCTGTGGACCCGTATAGACTAACAGATGTATTGGAGCATAAGCTTTCGTGGGTGAATACTCACTTCATTGGATGCATGTGACCAAGTGAGTATTCACCCACAAAAGCTTATGCTCCAATACGTCTGTTAGTCTATAAGGTGCCACAGGACTCTTTGTCAATTTTTTAAAATTACTATTGTTTTTCAGAATTGCAAGTGCACTAAAAAATCCACTTTTGCACAGCTCTACTCACCCCATCTGCACCTCAACCAATACAAAAAGCCTAAAGTGGGAGTTTATGCTGATCTTATCAGAGTTATGACGTTCCCAAACTTACAAAAATACACGTAGAGAGAGAGGCTAGCTCAGGCACTGATAGATACATGTTTCCAAGAAATCTTGTAGCAAACAAAGAGAATGTTTGAAAAAGTGGATGGACCTCTCTGGTTTTATCAAGTACAGTGGAGATCTGTGTGCAATATTCAGTAGTATGCTATATAAGGGGCAAAATTTCCTCGAGCATTTGGGCCTTGTCTATTTTGAGAAGAGAGAACTGTTTGAAAATGGTAATGGATCACACGAAAGGGTCACTTTCTTCTAACATTGAATAGTCACCAATCCACAGCAAATAGAGGAGCCAACAAATATCGTGTGGGAATTACTTGATTCGGGGAAGAATTTGTCCACCAGAGTTCAAATCCAGGGGGTTGCAGCTGTCATTTGAATGCATACTGTGAAATTTTCATATGTGAAAAGAAAAATTAAGTATTTACATCAGATATTTGCTTTTCATATATTTTGGGAAATAATTACATCTGGTAGCTTCTACCTTGCAAGCAACAACTTTAAAAAATTTTGGTGACAGTCTAACTGCATTCTCTTGGCATGTTTAGAAATAATATTTTTGACTCAATGTGACAATTTCCTGTGTTTAAATGTATGTGTCTACATGTATGCCATATTTGACATTGGCAAACTTCCGTTTTTTGTTTGCTCACTCTTAAAAATAGCCTCATGCACACACACTTTGGAGACACATTAATTAAGGCTGATGCTCTTATGAAATGCATTCTATCAAAATATCAGCATTTTACAAAACAGCTGAAGTTGAGAAAAAAGGCTTATGAAGAGTATGCTATAAAAACAGAAACTTTCATTAACGGTGAATATCTAGTAACAACAATCTGCTTTCATTACAACCTCTTAAATTATTTTCCATGTCACTTTCTCCACACGCTATTAAAATCAACTACAACTATCTCCAGTTAGATCAAACTCTTTTAATAATATTCTCCCTGCTCACTGAGTGCTGCTGAATGTTTCAAAATATATCCAGCCAAATGTATATACTGTATTAGAAAATGTTCACTGCCAAGTACTACTGTATGCCCCAGTTTTCAACTGATTTTAAAGGCTAATTCTCAAATACCTTAATTTCTTAGTATGGTGTTATGATAAAGGCATATGCACTCTGTGGAAAGTTAGGCCTAAAAGCTCTATGACAATATCCCCTGATTTCTGCAGCACACTTGTGTTATAAACAAAAAAACTATACAGCAGCTCCAGTAATTTAAAAAACTGTTCATTGTTATTGAATGGAATGCCATTCAGTAATAATGTGGTCAGTACAATATCTCGAGTCATTTTGATATTAAATTCCATTTATTTTAAGAGGACCCCTCTTTTGAATGTTTAATATTCTGCAGAATTTTTTATTGACAATGGTAGAAGCTGTAAAGGAAAGCAGGATGTTTTGTTAGCTTGTTATAGGTCATTTGGGACTTTGGGCACTTGAGAAGCATGGGGTGTGGTTTGTGGTTTTGACAACAAGGAAGGAGTTTTTGGCACTGATGGCGATAAGCTTGTATAGGTGTAATTGTGGACATAATCGGAGTGCACTGGTATAAATGAGGATCCAGTTGGCCATCAGAACCCTTATAACTTGTGATGATACATGACGTGGAAAGAGCCTAGCTTAACTCTCGGAATCCAGGATGAGTCTACAGGGCTGACAGTGAGGAGGAAAACACATCTCTTTTCTTGTAAATAGTTCATATTTGCTATGGAAATCACTGAGGGCCAGATTGTCCCTAGCTTTAACTCAGCTATGCAGAGCAGCGGGGGTAGGAAGGATTCTCTTCTGATGCTGCATCAGGAATGGCAGGACTGCGGCTCCAGAGTCAGGATGGAGAGCAGGTGCTTTGCACCAGTACTCTCACCCTTTAGCAAATAGGTGGGGAGAGACAGAAAGCTGGCCAGACACAAGGAGGTGATGGGGGAGAAAGCTGTTCCATGAAAAGGGATAATGTAACTTACTCCCTTCAATAACATGATAGGAACACGGGTGGAATTCTCCTGGGGCAATACCTAAGGGCCCAGCCTAGCCCTCAAAGCCTGGAACCCAACAACAGAACCATCTGTTGTATAACACACACAGGCAGTCAGTGCATAACACACTTTAACATACAAAGATGCACATACAGAATTAATGCACTGCATTAAATTACTAGCCTGTATTTTCCATTAACTGGAAAAATGCTCTCCATATTTGATTTTGCACCTTGAACTTTTTTTTTCCAAATGATCTGTCATATTGCTTCAGTTACAAGCCTAAACAACTAGATCAATTTAATTAAACAGAATCAAGCCCAGATACCAATACTAATGCATTATGTAGAGAGAGCAGTGATAACTTTGTTAAAAGTAGAAATGGGATTAGATTTAGGCTAAGTTCAAAATTAAAAAGGTTTTGCAAGCAATTTCAAGGGCAGTTGTCACAAGATTTATGTCACAGAATAGTAAAAATCTCATCAGATCATCAGCTTTAATGGGATTTTAAACATTTTAAGCTGAAATCTTGCAAGAATTATTGTTCTTTCAGGATTTAAATCACGTTTAAACTGGAATTGGAATAAAAGTCTCCTGATTTTGGATCCAATTTAAAACCAAAACTGTATCTACATTTTGATATCTAGATTCAAGTCCAAACCATCCCAACACCCGAAGTAGCTGAGATTAGAGATTCTGATTTGGCCCATTTCTACTTAAAACAGGCAGATATTAACTCTTACCCAACACCAACATTAGAATTGAGTGAACACTTCCAAACTTTTCTGCTCATATTCATTCTACATTTTAAATAAATTTGCTTTGACTATTCACTTCTATTTTGTGTTTACTTTCTACAAACATTCTAGGAAACAAATTTAGTGACAGGAATGTTCACGGAAGCAACTACATTTAAATGATTTTTTACAAAAATGAATTTAGTATTTACTTCCTGTGAATATTATCACCAGAATCCTGATTCTAAGAGGCATGGCCAAGATTTTCAAAAGTAACTAAGGATTTGGGGTATCTCAAGTTTTGGATGATCTATTTGAGATACTGGAAAGGGGGTTAGGTTGTCAGAGAACAAGTGCTCAGCACTTTCTGAATC
The DNA here is from genome assembly GCF_013100865.1 of Trachemys scripta elegans. Lineage (NCBI taxonomy): Eukaryota > Metazoa > Chordata > Testudines > Emydidae > Trachemys > Trachemys scripta. The sequence continues at coordinate 115,867,709 of NC_048299.1, read as the reverse complement.
ATGAATTTGAAAATTTGGGCCTATGCTCTTCCAATCTGGCATATATCATATGACTTAGGTGATGAATCACTGAGCAGGAATTTCTATGATCAAATATTGACAATAAACTCCTTGAAAAAGAGGTACAGACCCAGAATTATTCACAGAAGTTATCTGGTGAATAGTTCTGAATAATGAATAAATTTGAGAAAGTCTGAATTTGCACTAAGACAATTTGTGAAGAGAAAAATAACATTTGCTGAATAAACTATTAATTGTGAATTATTAACCCAGCTCAAAGGAACATCTACTGTACCATGGTTGACTGCTACCCATACTGGAAACCCAAAGCTCCCTCTCTTTTTTTGAGTGGAAAACATTTACAATGGCATCACAATGTGCTATAAGTATATGTGTTTGGGCTGAAATGGTTGTGACGAGTGGTGTGAAAAGCATACTATATTGCTTCTTTGATCAAAAAGTCATTGCTAAAAGAGTAGCGTAAACATACACTGGCCAGGCATAGGTGAGAATTCTTTCATAAATCCAGCAGTAGTGAAACCTGTCACTAGTTTCTTTTTATGAGCTTGTTTGATGAGTGTGGCCTGAGGTAACAATTAAAGGGAGGTATTTTATGACATTATTAGTGCAAAGTGTTGTTCAAAGGTGAGCCTATTTGTCATGCCTGATTAGCACTGCACATGGAAAAAAAGTATTAAAATGGTAACAAACTAAACTAAATCTGTTTTTTAAAAGATTCAGTCAAATTGATTTGACTTTCATATGTTCCACTGTAGTTCTAGTTTCTTCCAGTTTTTAAACTAGATCTTTCAGAAAATAAAATTCCATGGTATGGCTTGTCTTTCCCAGTGGTAGAATGATAACCATTCACGGGTGGCTCTTTAAAGTGGTTAAGTTTTTCTTCTTTTATAGCTTGACGTATTTTGTCTTCTAATCACTCGGTGTCCCTACCCTTAACTTGTCTCATTCTAAACCATTCAATCAAATTCCTCCTGCTTCTCTAGTTCTGAGAAAAGGAACTTTATGTAGAAGGAAAATGTCCCCAGCAATGACGTACATTGTGACAATAAGAAATGGTGGGAACATTTTTGACTGAATTTAATTTTGTCAAAGTGTTTTGCAGACGCCTATTGGTTTTGAGAGTTTTCATTGAGTCTTCTGTGGTTACTTCTGTAGAGAGAGGTTCAGAACAGAGATTTTAATCCCAGATCATGCTGAATCAGACACAGCAAGGTCTTAAACCTGGACTCTGCATTTCTCTCTCCCAAATCGAAAAGCTGATTTGGAAAGCTCAGGTTTCAATCTCAAAATGGACATTTCAACAGAATTCTGTTTCATAAAAATGTTTGAAAGGTTTTGTTTTCTTTCCAATGTGGCATGAAAGCCAATTTTGAAATGTCAAAAGTTGCTACTAAATTAAATTGTTGTCCTCCGATCAGCTCTACTGACAACGTGCGTGTATTTATGCAGAGAATGTCTCTCTCTTTCACTTCAAATAACTTTATGTAACCCTTCTGCCAGGTGAAGCCAGCAGCAACCAGGGCCAGGTTAAATATGTAGGGGTTCCTTTCCAACAATACAACACAGAACCAGCTCGAACCCCCACCCAGTAAAAAAGACACACCACCTCTGTGCGCCTTTGAGTGGCAATTATCAGGGAGGAGCCGTGTTAGTCTGTATCCACAAAAACAACGAGTAGTCCAGTGGCACCTTAAAGACTAACAGATTTATTTGGGCATAAGCTTGAGAGGCAATAGTTCTCCACTCACAAGCACAGAGCCTGAGTGTAGAAAAGAAACTTTTAATGAGCGAGAAGTCACCCAACAGTAATTAGGGAAAATGCCACAAGCAGGATTCAAAAACCTAAAGCTGTGAGCAGGACACCAACCCCAGAGTGCACAGGGCAGAGTCTGTTACCTCATGTCATTGGGTTCTACAATCAAAAATTCCTTTTCTGTGCCCCCCTCTGCTCCCTCACAGTAGGTGTCTTTGGTCAGTGAGGCCCTTGGGTTCAGAGGTGCATCTGTGTGAGTTCACCTCCCACCCGGGGAATAAGGCACCTGGCTTTCTCCACCATCTGAGCACTAGTGCTGGCTGGCTGCCCCACCAGCGGCTGCTCCTCTCCGCTGGCCGCCCCACCCGCCACTGCTCCTCACCTCCTGGCTGCTCCGCCAGCCTACTGCTCACCACTTTCACCAGCTGCTCCCACTGGCTGCCTGTCAGTCACCTTCTGCTGCCACCTGTCTCTGTTGTGATCTCTATAGGTCAGTCTCTTAGGGTTTGTCTACACTGGCACTTGACAGCACTGCACCTTTCTCAGAGGTGTGAAAAAACACCCGCCTGAGCACTGCAAGTTTCAGGACTGTAAAGTGGCAGTGTAGTCAGTGCTACTCCCCTCATGGAGGTGGGGTTTTTTAGCACTGGGAGAGCTCTTGCCCAGCGCTAGTGCTGTGACTACACAGCCAGCAGTGCTTTAACAAAGCTAGTGATGGCATATTCTTTGTGATTTTTAGCTCTCAGCAGGCTGGGCAAAAACACTGCCTTATCATAAGCAATTTCAGCTCTTATTGAGTACTTAAAATAACAAAAGGTTTCTAATAAAGCCTATTTAGCTCTACTTTAAACAGTGGGGAGGAACATGTTAAACCAGACCAAGGCTCCTGAGGGAGAGTCCCCACTTCTTAGCTAGAACACTTGTCCTCACCTCTCTTACTTTCACAGGAGTCTGGTATTCGAAACCCTGCCTTAGCAAGTTCCTTTCAACTGAGGGTGACCCCTCAATTAGGACAGGCTCTGCACAGCTCTGCTCCCCTTTACTCATGCAATAAAGATAACAACATTTCACTACCCCTGCATTCAGTACTGAAGTGATTTTAACCCAACACCAGCCAAAGTTGATCACTTTTGAGCAACACAACTCCTGTCTGCTGGATACCTCTGTAGAGTAGGTGTGTTCATATAAATACAGTTTGTTCCTGAAGTCTCTCCCCATCAGGGAGAGAACTCATTCAGACCCTGCTTACATCTATGTTATACAGAGGTTGCCTTTAGAAGGCAACATTTACTTACAGTTACCACACAGTAGTATCCGAGAATAACACCGAGTCTTTAAAAGGAAGAAGCAAATCCGTACCCCACCCCCGCAGAGTAAGGAGGGGCAAATTGTATTTTTCTGCTATTTGTGGCTCTGTGCCTGGGCTTGAATGGCAGGAGCCAGCATATACCCTGTATAATTTTTCCCAGAAATGCTATGGTATCCTTTAAACTGTCTGTTTCCCCACATGCAGCAAGTATGTAAAATGTTAAGGGTCAAATTCTCTTGTGAATGTTAAATTTTAATTTACTACACAAATAGTCTCATATAAGTGAATGAGACTACTTGTGCAGTAAGCTGCTACCTAACATCAGTAAAGGTATCAGAATCTGGGCCAAAATTAGAGATAGTAGTTATGTACTTAACTAAGTAATGCCATTATGAGGGTTAATTAGTTAATGCTCTTACAACTCTTTGAAGATTTGAAAAACTGTATTAATTATTATTATTATTGATATAAAATTTGAAATGTCTGCCATTACACTACATTCACAGCGCAAGTCTTTTCATGAATACTGTAAGCAGTAGTTATGGACTGAAAAGACACTGGCTCTGATCCCCAATTGAGGCCACATTCAGCAAGCTACTTAAGGACACACTTCACTTTAAGCATATGTATAACCTCATGATTTAAATGGTGCTACGCAAATCTTAAAGTTCCACATGACCTTAAGTACCCAGCTGAGTTGGGGCTCTGGTATAAATCAGTATAGCTCCACTGAAGTCAACAGAACTTTGCTGAAATCCAGTAAATGCAAACGACAGGTCAAAGAGAACAAGAAATTTCATGTTTTGACAATTAGCAGTTAAGTATTTGTTTTAAAATGCATAACAGTACATGAGATTAATTAATTTAAGCAGTTGGCAGTGTTCTCCTTTGAGGCACTTTTTTCAGGGCTGAGTCATCTAAGCCATCACTACATTTTGGATTATCTTTTTTCACTTTGGCTGAAGATCTAGTCTCCATTTTAAGAAATAACCCCATTCACATCTCCTCTAATTTCCCTCCTTTATCCCACCTCATCTCTCTTCCTTATCTCACTTTTCCTCCCTATATATACCATATATACTCATTCATAAGCCGAATATTTTGGGTAAAAAAGTGACGCATCAAAGTGCGGGGGTTGGCTTATAAATGGGTCTACACCAAAATTTGATGATTTTAAACTCTATGGAATCATTGAATTGAATATCTAATACATTGTTGTTTTGTTTACCTGGAGCGTCTGCAGGCACAGAGCCCCTCAGCTCCCAGTATCTGTGGTTTGCTGTTCCCAGCCAATGCGAGCTGCGGGAAGTGGGAATGTCAAACTGCGGACACTGGGAGTTGAGGGGCTCCGTCCCTCTGAACGCTCTAGGTAAACAAAACGTCCAGGCCCACTAGCGGCTTACCCTAATGGGCCAGGAGCCAAAGTTTGCCAACCCCTGAAATATAGGGTCAGCTTATGAAAGGGTCATACAGTTTTTGCTATTTTTACCTAACCATCTTGGGGGGTCAGCTTAAAAATGAATGGGCTACTGAACAAGTATATACAGTACATCTATCTGAATATTTGTGTAATACTTATTCTATCTGAGTACCTTTCAAAGAATAACAGCACTCTCACACGCACACTTTCTCACCCCCCTCCTCTTCCCTCCTTTTCAGTCTGTGGGAAAAACAGATTGATTAGTGTATAGATTTTCCTTTGCTGGACTATGTTTGCCAATGTGACAGACTGGGTGAATGTGCTGTGTGTCTAGGTGTATATAAAGACCTTATATGAGGAAAAGCTAAGTCAGGGAAATGAGTTTTGCATTTAGTTCTGAAAATGTGAGGTCTGGGCTTATTTATTTATTCCATGTAGGAGTGAGTTCCATAATTCAGTCCCAGCTGCTGGGAAAGTTCACTCCCTCACACTCCTGTTGGTCAACAGTTTCATTGTTCCACTGGAATGTAATTCTTTTGGGAGGTCATGGCCGAGGCTGGAGTCATGCTGTCTAAACAAGGCTTTTCTCCACACGTTCAACAGCAATATAGTCTGGTTAATATACTAACATTCTTGGTTTGGAATCAGAGTTTTCCTTCTCCTAAAGGGGCTGCCTGCCAGGACTGGCAAGCCCCACCTTCCCAACAGACAGGTGACGTGACCTGCCCAGCAGGCCCCTATCAGAGCCAGGAATAGAATCCAAGTCTCCATCTTGCACCATCTTCCCTGGACCACACTGCCTCCCACAAATGTTACACATTAATGAAGTGCATTTCATTGACAGATGATGCATGTAATTTATCAAATTAAAGTAATAAGTAGTGAAATTGAAAGGGACAATGGGGCCATGCCCAACTACTCCCATGTAGGTTATTTTAACATATAAAGGAGCAGCCAAATATACAAAGCATGTGCAGATATATAAAACCAAGGATTGGCCTACACATCTGAGATAGTTGGTGGCTAGCAGGCTCACTCTGTCCTCTGGATTCTTTTGCACTGTCCTATTGAGAAATGTCAAAATTGCTCTGTAGAATCTCCTGAGCATATTAGATTCACGCAATCAGGGGACCTGAAGAAACTGTATGTGACGAAGCCCAATTATTTCACCTTGAAACTCAATAATGCACCACAAAAAAGTTACATAGACAGCAGGAAGAGGAAGTTACTTTTTCTTACATAAAGTTTGCCTGGTTTGAGCTTCAGAATATTTCTGCCTATTTTTTCAAGTGTTTTCAGTTTTTTCAGGGCAGGGTTCTATTACATATTAGTAACAAAAGTATCTAGAATGGGGACACTAGATGGAGAAGGCTCTGAGTTACTATGGAGAATTCTTTCCCAGGTGTCTGGCTGGTGGGTCTTGCCCACATGCTCAGGGTCTAATTAATCTCCATACTTGGGGTCTGGAAAGAATTTTCCCCCGGGTCACATTGGCAGAGACTCTGGGGGGGGAGGTTCTCTTTCCTCTGCAGCATGAGTCATGGGTCACCTGCAGGTTTTAACTAATGTAAATGGTGAATTCTCTGCAACTTGAAGTTTTTAAATCATGATTTTAGAATTTCAGTAACTCAACCAGAGGTTAAGGGTCTATTACAGAAGTGGGTGGGTGATGTTCTGTGGCCTGCAATGTGCAGGAGGTCAGACTTGATGATAATGACAGTCCTTTCTGACCTTAAAGTCGATTAGACTAGGAGAATACTTTTGAAATATTCTGTTTACTTTGTTAAACAATACTGGTTTAGATCTAGCACAATTATCTAACTCATTGTTCCGCAAAACGTTCTCTCTACTTTCTGTGGTTGAAGTTTAAATTTCCTAGTCTCCATTAATCAGGACATTTTTGCATGGAAAAACTAACTAATCTATGAAATAAACACCATCTTCACCATTTGTTTATTTCTTAGAATCTAATAAGAAAGCTACTCACCAACTTAGGGCCATTGAACTCAATGGAAGTGGGAACAGGCCTTTAATGTCCTTCATGCCATACCGATAATCAGGGATCCTAGTTTTTCGTGATAAAAAAACCCCGCAAATTCTCCACTAAAAAAAAAAACATAAAAAACTGTATTTTTCTGCAATTAAAATGAAATGCTAAACTTTAGTTTCCCTAGTCACAATATATATGGGTATCAGTTAAACTAGAATGACTACAAGTCTTGTTTTGGCTGGGACAATCCCCTTTTTAAGCCCTGTCCCGGATGTCACAACTCTTTTGGTAAAGCTGGTCATTTGTCCCGTTTACTCTTGCCAACTGATCATCTGGGACAAATGGGACAAATGCCCAGTTTTGCAAAAAAAAGTGGGTGGTGTGCCCTTAGATGGGTGCAAAGGAACATTCGGGGAGGCAAGGATCCCTGCTGACAATTAAGAACCAAAATGTCACTTTCATCTTAGTTTTGATTACTGCTAACTGCTACACAGTAGTCAATATATGTATCAGTCCTGTATAAATGTAATCCATATCTAAGTGCTCGTTACACTAACACTGTGTTACTTCAATCATTATACTGACTGTTATATATCCATGACCACCAAAAATAAAATATTTTTTAAAAGGAAATCTTAAAGTGAAAAAAATGAAAGATGTTCATAATTGTAGTTAATATGATTAGGAACCATGTGTTATCAGATGTTCAAAGATGCAACCTATTAATCAGCAATGTCATCAAAAACTATTTTGGTGCAAGTCAGTACACACTTGGAAAAATAAATAGTCATTACAGAAAGGGCATTTGATTGCTTTCAGTCTTTTACACTTCACTGCAAAGGATTCTAATTCTAAAGAGAAAAATGCAGCTCCCACTTGTAACCATGCTACTTTGTTATTACAAATTGCTAAATATTTCAGCTTCATACAAACATATTTTTAAATAATTCAAGTATTTTAAAAGCCAAGTAAGCAGTTATAACAGACTCATCATTTGGTCATTCAAAGATGAGTTTGTGTTTAAATAAATAATGGCGAATGCAGAACACTGAAACACTCATTTAACCTGTGAATTAAAAGGTTTTTGTAGCTGTGATCTGTCTACCAGTGCAGTAGATGATTTATGGTTTCCAGGAGAGCTTCATCATCATTGTTCTCACCTTTATTTCCATCATAGTTAATTAAAGGGAAGGTCATTGTCACCTTATGTTTTAAACCTTCTTAACATAATATATCACCCTGAGTACACTTTAACAAGGGGACTTGTGAAGGGATGATGTTATGGGGGAAAAAACTTTACATCATAATCCATCCTGTTAACAATTACACCTTGCCTTTACCCATAATGAAAGTTAATAAGCAGATGGAATGAAAGCTATATCTTGATATTCATTCAAATCTTGATTAATTGTATGTGTGATGTAATGGAATAAACAGATATTGAGATACCATGCTTTTCACAATTTCAGGCACATGTGTCCAGAAGAAATCTCTATTTTAAGGGTCAATCTTTCCTTTAATTTTCATATACAGTGTGCCAGGAAAAAAAATCAAGCAACAAAACAAAATGCATGTTTTATTGTAGCAGTAAAAATAAGCTCTCTTTAACTTGAAAGATTTGGTCAGACTGATTACAAAATGATGAGATATTATAAAAATTGCCATTTCTGGTTCTCATTAACAGTAGCTGCCAAGAGATTTTAAATCCCAGGTAAAACAGAAATCTCACACATGGGCATAATTATGAATTTAACACAGCCATTCTGTCTAAAATATATACAGATCTATGTTATAATGACAATAAATTATGCTTAAATATTCCCTTTCTTCTCAGAAGATCTCAAGGAATGTTATACAATTAAACCACTGTGCAAACTATGGGCCAAATCTTGGGCCCAGCAGCTGCCATAGAATGGAGCCCCTAGTAGCTCTGTGCTATAGCACTACCAAGATCTTTAGTCACAGCTTTATTCTGGAAATCATGAGCAACTGCATGGCTTCCCAGCCTTACTAGCAAATGATCCTTATTTTATTATTATATATTGTTTGTATTGACTAAGGACCCAATCACAGATTAGTGCCCCACTGTGTAAGGCAATGTACAAAAACGTAACAAAAAGGTAGTTCCCACTTTGAAGAGCTTACCCTTGCTCTGTCCTCCTCAATTGCTAAGTATGTTATTTGAATCCAAAGGATTGAAGTCAGTGTCAGTAGTGCCTTCCTGACATCCTATTGGTTTCTTCCTTGTCAACTGATATTTGAGGAGACTGAATGGCCAAAAATTCCCAAACAATCTCCCTGATGATAGTTACAAAATAGAATCCAGGAATGTGAGACATTATTCTTCAGGAGGGCTGGTTTGAGACCTTTTGTTTCCCTAGGCCTCCTCTACCAAGTGATGTGTTGGAAGGGGACACTCTAAAGGGGGCACACTCTGATACTATGCCCCATATTCTTCATAGAGATATTGTTATGTTACGAATATGGCATAATTAAGATGCATTTTATGCAAGATAGGTCATGTGAGGTATCATTGGAAAGGTTATGATATACTGACCCTGATTATCCTATTGTATGCATGTGTCATTTTTATATCTGAATTTAGGAATATTGACTATGTAACAATTACAAATGGGTTTACACGTGGGGAATGCCCACCAGATAGAATGCAATCAACGTCGATGGGCCATTAGGGAGAACAATAGGACTTTGAAGATGCTAATCTCTCACCTTCCTGGGAAGCTTCCTGGGTTGCTGCAAACAACCTTTGACTCATGGCTGCTTTGACACTGCAGTCATGTGATCATGTCACCTGGTAATGGACTCCATCTTGGACTACTAGTATTTCTCCACTAATACCCTTCTGGTATTCCTGCCATAGGTAAATCCTATTTAAGGCAGGGAAATGAGTTAATCTTTGTTCTTTCTTCACTGAATCCCCACCTAGGATGCCTGCTGGAAACATCTAAGAAACAAAGACAAAAAGTGGGGGAGGGGGAGAGAAGAGCTGAGCCCAGGCTGGAAAAAGTGTCTGGCCTGTGAAAGAAATGCCTAAAACAACAATTAGGGTGAGAAATTACTACTTGTAACCAGTTTATTTAATGTATTGAGTGTAGTTTGCGTGTTTATTTTATTTGCTGGGTAATCTGCTTTGATCTGTTTGCTATCCCTTATAATCACTTAAAAGCTACCTTTTGTAGTTAATAAACATATTTTTGTTTTTCTCTAAACCCAGTTTGTGGAGTTCATAACTGGGGGACGGGGGGGCAAAAAGCTGTGCATATCTTCCTCCACATTGAGGGAGGAGGTGAATTTCAATTAGCTTACGCTGTATAGTTCTCTATGCAGCACAAGATGATACAATTTTGAGTTTACACTCCAGAGGGGGTGTGCACTTGAGTGCTGGGCAATTCACTAGCTGAGTCTTCTCATTCACAGCTGATCTCACTGTCTGTGTGTTTCTGCAGCTGGGTGTGTCCCTAACTGTGTGTGTGCTGGAGGAGGCTTGAGGGCCTCGCTCAGCCGAACAGTGTAAGGGAGCCCAGGCTGGTGGAAGAGGTGGGCTCAGTGGTACCCCAGTACATCAGGTGACAACCCAGGGGAGGGGGGTAACCCATCACACACTCCACCCCCCGACTGATGGGGCAAGTAGCCAGGCCAGGCTGTACTAGAACCATACTGCTACAGCAGGTCTAGTTCATGGCTGCCTCTGCTGTTCCCAGGGATTCAGGGTGCACCATTAAAAGGGTAGCTTCCCCTCAAAGCTATCCTAGCTGGAGGTACTATAGATCAAAGAGACTTTGGTACAGTGGTCAAAGCTCTGGCTGCTGCTTCAGTGGTGTGGGAAGGTTGTTCTGAAGGCACAGTCCCACTGACCCCCAGCAATATCCAAGCTGCTAATTGTTGAGGGAGAACTGCTTCTAAATAGTAAGTATCCTAAGCAGCCATTTATGTAGCTTGTTCCAAACACCAGCTCTGCTCATGAAATCAAAGAACCCACCCTCCCTAGACAATATAACAACTATATACCAAGTCCTGCTTCTTCCCAAATTGGAGCAGCAGTCCTAGGGCTGCAGCAATTCCACAGAACAGCCCTCAGCCCCACAGATGGAGCATGGCCCCATGGTTCAGGGAGCAGTTGATATCTACCTCATGCTGTGCTGAGCAACTTGTGGATTCAGCGGATACATACATTGGTTTATACTCTAATGCCACAACAGTACTAGCTATACTTTAGGAAATAATGTTTTTTAACATGTGTAACCCTTCTGCCAGCTGTTGTCACCAGCAAAAAGAGCTGGGTTCAATTTCCTAGGGGTTTCATTTAAAGATTAAACAACACTAGTTTGAGCCCACATCCAAAAAGATGAGAAACTATATATTCCACCCCACATACCTACAATGGGAAATGCTTCCTCATTCACAAGCCGTGAGTCTAGGGCTTTAAAACTAAGATAATTTATTAGGAAGAGGAGTGGGGGAAAAACAGAATAAACGTGAGAAAACCAGCAATTAATAAGGTAATACTCACACCCCTGGTGCCTTAACAGTAGTTCCTGGGCTGCATTTAATCCAGCTGAGGTAATTCATCCTTGATTGCTGAGTGGGGAGGCCTGCACCCAAGTCACATAAGTAGTCTGCTGCTTTCTCTGCAGCTTCAGTCCAAACTACCTCATTCCCCTCTCTCATCTCTTTTTAGCCATACCCAACTATGACTAGTTGCAGAAGGGTCAGGGTGACTCCAGGAACATTTGGTGTCAAGCTTCATTTCCCAACAAGGTCAATAGAATTTTATGACCCCCCCAAATCTCAAAACTTTGCTGTATGTTAACCAAATGCTGCAGATCAGATCTACTGCCAGATTGGAGGGTCTGGAGCTCCCTGGGATATAGTGATTCCCTCAGACTTTCTGGTGGTGGTTTCAGGACAAGCTAAGACAATAAGGTAACCTACAGGAGGTTGGAGACAACTGAAGAGGATGTCATGGGGGAATTATCAACATCAGTCCTGTGCAAGGAGTTTCTCCCAGGAGAGGAGAAAGCGATGCAGAGAGACTGTAGAAGTTCAGAGACTAGTATATACAATAGGCCTCCAGTAGTGGTGTTGTGCCTGGGCTCTGGGACATGTGGGTTTTTGCGAGTATGCCTCTGATTGCCAGGAGACCAAATCTAGGACAAACAAAAAGTAGCCATTTACGCCTACTCCTTCTCCTCTTTGAAGTCAGCAAGACAGACAGTGCTGGGTAATCACTGAACAGGAGGCAATACTGTAATTCTAGAGAAGTGCATCACCTCCAGTGATAATCAGGTAAAAGGCAATCTGGCACAGAAGGGAAGCCCTACTATGCCCTAATTTATAGTGGAGGGAAGCATGAGCTTTTTAGCCTGAGGGACTTAAAGTCTTTACTTGTCACCTCTATTTAAAGAGACAGATAATTACTCAGTGATTAAAATAATGTGACATTAAAGTATTTCCCAAGACTTAAACCATTTGATACCACAACTCATGAAACTTTACTTGAAAAAATAATTTGAATTGTTTTGGATAGCACTGGCAGGTTGATTGAAAAATGGCTAACAGACCATCCAAACAAGATTAATGAAATGGCTGTGTGTCAAACTTGGGGGCACTGTCCAGTGTGATACCATAGAAATCAGTACTAGGTCTGGTCTTTCTGGAATACGTGGTTAACAATGCCTTGCGAAGGTTGGGAAAAGATCAGTAATGGAGACCACACCAAAGCTGTTGCAATAAAATGCACACCATTTACTGTGATTCCACTCTGCTATTCCTTGTGTGAAAGGTCAATCTACAGATTACACATAGTATCCTAGAGGCACAAACTAATATTACATGTACTACAATCTCTTTTAATATTTAGAAAAGGGAGCATACATCATAGCACTTTGATAAAATTGAAAGGTGATACTAAGTTGAAAGAGAAGAGTACTTTATTTGCCACTAGACAATAGTTGTCCTCTCTTTCTCCCCCCATAGACACCCACTCCTCAGAGGGTTGGGAATGTAGTACTGCCCCAATAGGCAGCCGCAGATTTCTCTGGTGTAGGGGAAATCCTCACTTGTCATAAAGCTGAAAAAACAGATTCTATACCAATACATTCAAAACCACTACATTCTCCAGCTTTTTATGGTCTAAAATATGACAACAGCAATGCCACTAATACCAAGAACACCAAATGTACATTAACCTGATTCTTTGTACTTCCCTGGTAGTTAGATTTCAGAAACCAAACTGGTGTCAAAATGCCTGACAGTTCTGTATTTATCTGTCTCACATGAAGGTAGAGTTAAAATATATGGGACAGGGCAAGCTTCTTTGTCTTGAGTCTTCTATGTTATATAAAGGGTATTTTTTTAAAAGCTAACAATAATAAACAAATGAAAATGTGAGGATTGTTTACTATTTATATCTTTATAAATCATTTATGGCATCCTGCTATATTCATATTTTTACAGTACAAATTACGTAGGTGACAAGTTGCAACAGTCATATACAATCTGATTTTATGACATTTTTTCCACTTGATGCCTTTGTTTGGTATAAAAAATCAGGTTAACGTCATTCTGCTTCATATTTATAACTCCTATAGAATGACATGGAGAAATTTCAGTGCAGATTAGTCATTTTGATGCTCATTGTTTTCCTACATGAATGAGCATACTTGACATAAAATTTGCTATAATCTGCATCTCAGCAAACTGGCATTGCTTATACTAATTCCTGTAAAAGTCCTTTATTCTAAGTCATGGTTATAAACACTGCTGTTTTATTTATACACCTGCTTGTTTCAAAAATATTTGCTTCTCTCTAGTGAGTTTGCAGAGAAAAAACATACACAAATTATGAACCTGCTTTTGCTGTTGATTTCAATGGGAGCAGGTCTAGAGCTTATCTTTTGTCACTGAACTCAAATGTAAAGTATTTAAAAGTGAAGAAAAATTAGTTTACATATTCTTCTGACTTCCCCAACAAAACATTACAAATAGAATATAAATGTCTGTATGAAAGAACTACTAACACAAGGACTCAAATTTTGCTTTTAGTTACATTAGTACTACCCCAATTGAATCCAAATGATTGCCATAAGAGTACATAATATGGCATTTACTGCCAATTTTTCTTGTAGCACATGCAATAGAAATTCAACAAAAATATTCACTGATGGTTTTTACCTGGGTTGTGCCAGAAGGTTGTACCTCAAGTGACTAGTTTGGTGTATCTAGTAAACCTAATTGCCCTTCTGGTATTCAGCAGGGAACTGTGGAAAAATAATCATCACACGGCCCTTAGAGAGTTCACAAAACAAAACAGAAGACAGTACTTGAAAAAAAAAAGTAAAAAAATGTGCATTTTTATTTATTTTTCACTTTGGGCTTGTTTAACACAGATGGTGGAGAAACCAGATCTTAGCTGTAGTTGCCTCTTTTCAGACAATCAAAATAGGGAAAAAAGCACTGTACATTTTTGCTAGTTTTTCTGAATGCCGGGTTTTGCTTTTTGTTGACTTTTATTAATACTGTTACAAGCAAAGTGTAAATAGTTCAGAATCCCTATTTGAGATATTTTTGGAATATATAAAATTATAGATATACTGACACATCTATCCTTCTTTGTCCCATATGATGAAACTAAGGGCTCATGGCTTCCAGTTAATAAAAATTTATTTACCTCTGATTGCCTGTCTGCATGAATCAATAGGATGTGAAAAGAATCATTTGTGTCTACAGATTACAGTTTTTGTAAAACAAGAAAAGACAAAAAAAAAAAAAAAGAAACCTGAAAAAACCCTCCCACTCTTTGGCTAATAGGAGGTTGTGGAATCAGTGAATCCATGCCAGGTAGGTGAATGTTTTGAGCTAAAAATGTTGGCCTGATTTCATTTTAAAAGAAAAATCAAAGCCTGAATATCTGACCTACTGAATTCAATAAGCCTTTTTCTGGGGTCTTGGACAACATTTCACTTGAAAAAAATCTAAATATCTCCCATGTGCTTATTGAATACAGTGATACAAAACTGGAATATTGCTCAGCTTAAGATAAGGCTGTCCCTGATTTCACTTACTGGAATCTTTAGTACTATTTATTTTTCATACAGTCATCTTCAGTATTCGTAAACAGCTGTGAGGAATAAGGAGTAGAGCTGTGCTAAACCTTAGTAGTAATAGCCAAAACTAAGTAAAATGTGTTTAATTTTGAATTGATTGGGACCCAAATTTAGGTCAAGGCTAGAAACTTTAATTATTGATTAAACATTGATTTAGAATTGTTTGAGAGGGAGATTTGGCCCCATCCATAAAATCCAAATCCAGAAACTAATTTGCCCAAAGTTCATGGTTATTTTGATCCATAGTTTTGGGTCAGTACCACGTACAGTTAAAACAGAAAACTAGGAAAAACCAGATGGTTGGGGATTAATTTTCTTTTGAGTTGTGGGGCCCTTATTGAAACTTGACCAGACCAGGTAGTACAGAAGGACCAAGAAAAATGAGAAAGATGGTTTCTATAAATCCCTATGAGCCAAAACTGCTGAATTTTGATTTGTTCAATTCTTTAAATGTGTGTGAAAGTGAATGATCATCAGATCTCCATTCTGGAGACAGGATACACATGAAGGCAGGCAACTTTTAGTTGCAAACTCAGTACTAGACTCTGAGGAGAGCAAAACTGCATAAGTCTGGTTAGAAAACTATTTTTTATTAATTCAAGCATATAATTTCTTATAAGAGCACTGTTATGTCTTTGTATAACTCTTTATTTCAAACAGCCATTTATACTTTGAGTGAGAATTTCAAAAGCACTCAGCATGAAGTTGACTTTAGTGGAAGCAGAGTTAGGCCAATGATGGGCCCTTTTGCAAACCACACTGCATCTCTACTGTGTTTTGGAATGTGCGTTTCCAATGTATGCGACACACTTTGTCAAAGTAAAGCTTACTACAAATTATGTTTGTCCAGTTAATGCAGGTCTCATCTGTACTAGCCTGGTATGGGAAATACAGATTTTACATTCAAACAATATTACTTGCTCTGCTCACTTGCTTTGTCTATTTTTGGTTCTTTTAAAACCTGGGCAGAGTACTCCCTGCAGAAGATTATCCCCACTGAGAAAGTAAGTACCTTGGAAAAAAAATTAAAAAATGCATTAAGTAAATGTAAGTGAAACTACTAATGACTGTGCAACATGTTAATTTGAAAGAACTGCTCTTGGTATCTCATGTTAATTCCTCTCATAACAACACCTTCTATGACAGCATATGCTTTTATCTTTTAAAGATGTCTCCACTTTCCAGCATCTATCAGCAGGATTTCCCGGGGGATTATGATGGTGTTTCAAACCACTTATACACTTGGACAGTCAAGGGACTCCATTTACTGTATCAGAAACCTAACGCTTGAACACACAATACTTGCATGTGTCAGATTTATATCTTAGCATGAATTAAACTGCATCAGAAGATGAGCTAGTAAAACTTCTAGGAGAGCACAAAACACTATTCTGATTCAATACCTGTACCTCCAGTCAGGTGGCCATCCTCCATTTTATTGAAATAATGGAATATTAAATATCTAAAGAAGAAAGTAAAACCACAGCCAAAGAGCTCAACAAAATATGTTCTAACTTTATGACCATTTCTATACTTACAGCTAGATTGGCATTGCTGCAATCGATGCAGAGGTGTTGATTTAGCAGGTCTGGTAAAGACCCTCTAAATAGATGGCAGAGTGCTCTCTTGTCAACTCCTGTACTCCAGCTCCCCGAGAAGCATAAGATAAGTCAGCGGGAGAGTGTCTTCTGTCGACACAGTGCAGTGTAGACACTGCTGTAAGTTGACATAAGTAACTTACATAACTGAAGTAACATAACTTAGGCCGACTTACAGCTTTAGTGTAGACCAGCAGCTAGAACTGGGCCAAAACTGGAAGCTTGAATTTCAGTTACTTTCAATTAGAAGCTTGAATTTAAGAGAATTTCCTGGGATCCAGATCCACCCCTTCAATTTTTGTTCCATACAGTATCCAAAATCAGAAGTGATTTATTTTCCAATTCTAATAAGGATATGGCCAAAAATTAATAATAATCTTATTATTTTCTGACAATGTCCAGGATGTTTTAGCCCAATATGAAGTAAATATCTTGATCCAATTTGCTCTCACAAGGTTTCTACCATTTTGAACTAAAATCTCACAAACACAACTTCCCCATGTTTGGTGCCACACCTGGACCTTTACTCTCATTTGGCCTTTAATGCTAACACTAACCTACATCTAATCTAAAATTAAATTCTCTGCTCATCACTAGTTTTATTTTTCTATTACATAAAATGATTTGATTGTGCCTCCTATAAAGCCAAATGTTGGACCTATTTCCTCTGTGGATGTAGAGCCCAGTCATAGAATCATAGAATCACAGAAGATTAAGGTTGGAAAAGACCTCAGGAGGTTATCTAGTCCAACCCCTGCTCATAGATGCCTGGCCTGGTCCATGCAGAAAGAGGGATCCTCATATCCTTAAGGGTTTTTTGTTCCACCGGGCAGTCATTATGCAGATACAAAGCCATGCACTTTGGGTGGAGTTTTTAACAGTGTCCTTTTGGATGACATCAGGGAAGTACCAGCTTTGTGTAATGTCTCTGACTCCACAGGAGGGAGACTGGGCAAGAAATTCTGGCAGTACTGAAGTCAATGGAATTTTGTCAATTAGTTCACTGGGGCCAGGATTTCACCAAGGGGTTCTATGGCTGAATAACTGACACAAAGAACTTAAAAAGGGCCAGAATCTTAAGATAGATGTCTTGGCTGACAATTTTTAAATGAAACTGTCAGCTGGAACTTACAATGAGCTCATTGGCTAAAGATTCTTCTTTCCTGAAGCCCCAGGGCTGTCATGCCCCTACTTCCAAATAACTCTGGGCCAGGATTTGGCCTGAAAGCAACATGAAAAGCCATATCTTTAGATAATTCATCTATCTCAAAAGATCTCCTCTTCAAGCTTTTGTAAACTGTAGGCTAGAATTACAAGTTTGGAGCATGCTTTGTCAAGTTCATGCTCATCAAGAGATCTGACAACATAATTGCTTTATCAAGAAGAGTATCTATTTGATGTTCTTTTAAGATTCTGCCCAACTGGCTGCTAAGCAGAAATTTATGAGGCTTCAGAACAGATATAGCCAGGTTCAGGGCCATGGGGATCCTTTTCTTCCTCCAGATGTGCACATATAGAGCCTCAAATCTAGTTCCAGTGCATGCGCGCACACAAACACACACACACAGCCATGGGCTTATAAGATAATATATGCCTGAGTATATTTTTATTTGGCCTGACTTCACCGTTTTTAAAAAAAAAGTGCCTGAAGATGCTTTCAGCACAGTTTCTGACAAGTACCAATTATCACCATCTAAGGCCACTGGCAAGTTGACTATCCTTGGTACCCATGTGTAGGTAGAAATGAGGGGCAGAAAGTCATTCCATATATCCCTAAGACTGGATTCAGACTATTTATACTAATTATTAGGTAACTTGCTACTTTAAGAGTTGAGAGACATTTCATTATGTTGCAAGATTATAAAATCTAGCCAATGCCAATTTATTAGGCAACAAAATGCACTTCTGACTACCTTGCTTTCAATAAAGATATTTGAATAATGTTATCAGTATAATGATTTCAATCAGCCTGGATTCAGAGCATGTCTAACTCACGTTGGCATTAATTTTTTATATATGAATTTAAACTACTTTACTAAGAAAATCCTGTGAGGAACATTTAAAATAATTGCAAGCTTACATTACTTAGTAGCAATTCAAGATAATTATGTCCGTCATGTGGATGCTCTGAAGGAACTTTTACAAAGTTGGGGCAAAAGCTTGCAAGCCCTTTAAATGCAGAACTTCCATTGAAGTTAATGCAAATAAGGTAAATAAAAATATTCTGTAAATAATGTAATATTCTATAAAATATAAGATATTTCATTTTTGTCCTTCAACATAGGAGTCTTCTGGGAAAGGGAAGAAAATAATCTAGGGAGGCTGAAAAATCTTTGGGAACAGAGGTTTGGAAGAGCTGACTTTGACATAGGTTGTGTTTGAGTATTCCAACATGACTTGTTTACAATCTAGCTTTTCTAGTCAAGGGAACTAAAACCCACTTAATCTCAGTGCTGATATATCAGAGCAATTGGAAATGTATGAGATACCCACCTCATTCTACAAAGTTCCCACCCAGAGATTCTACAGACATTTTTGGAAAATCTGCAGAAATATTTGCAGGATTTTTTTCAAATACAGACTGCTTAAGAACACTAATAATTATTTTAAATGATTTAATAAACAAAAAAAAAATAAAACAAGGATTTATTTAACTTAATTTTTCCTTTAACCAATGTTTCCTCTCTGACTCCTTAAGATTTTTCATTACCAAAGGTTGCCAATCCCTGATATAAGGAGTTACGTATATGTACTGAAAATTATGCTCTTAAGGTCTGTGAGTTGGGACTGGTCAACACAAAGAGATAAACAAGTTTCTTTCAGGCAGGTGATGCTTATCCACATGTATGTAAACTGAGTATTGTATACTTCACAATGCATGCCTATTTACAGTCTGAGCAAATGGTAATCAAGTGATTGCAAATCTCCATGGGAGTTTCTATACAGGAAAAAACAAGCAGAAACTTCAGGTGCCACCTGAAACTGGGTACCACTGAGCCCCCTGGCCCACCAGCCTGGGCACCCTCTCACACTGTACTGCTGTGACAAGCTGCAAGCCCTCCAGCCTGCACTTTCACCAGCATTCACAAAGGTAGGGACACATCCAGCTGCAGTTACACGCAGGATCTCTAACTACCAGCTTCCCAGCCTAAGACCCTGGAGCAGTACCGTCCTGCCCTTGTCTAATCTGGCCAGTATATGGGTTTAATACCCGATCCGCCTCTCCCTCAATGTGAGGAGAACCATGCACACTGGTAAACAAGCAGAGATTTTCGCCAAGGACTCAAAACTCACTGGTTTAGATTAAAACAAAAACAAATTTATTAATTAAAAAAGATAGATTTTAAGTGATTATAAGTGATGGCAAACAGATCAAAGCAGATTACCTAGCAAATAAACAAAAAAGCAAATTAAGCTTAATATACTGAATAGATTGGATATGAATGAGCAGATTCTCACTTTGAGAAATGATACAAGCAGACTGCAGTTTCTTAGGGGCAACTACACTTGCTTTACCGTTTGGAATCCCCAGGTGTTTCATAGAAAGGCTAGAAATCCCTTTAGCCTGTGTCCAGCACTTCCTCTATTTCAGTCTTTGTTCTTTGGGTGTTTTCAGAAGTCTTCTTCTGTGGGGAGTGAAGAAACCCAGATGACGTTACTCCCTGCATTATATAGCTTTAGCATATGGCGGGAACGCTTTGTTCCAAAGCTTGGTTCCCAGACCAGTCTGGGGAAAAATACTGACATCCCAAGATGGAGTCCAGCATCATGCGTCTTATCACATGTCCTTGTAAAGTCATAGCAGCCATTACTTATAGGCTGTCTGTAGCATTCTCAGGAAGGCTCACCAGGTGGGAGAGAAGTTTCTCCTAAGGCCTACTGTTCTTTCTAATGGCCCATTAGCCTGAATAGGCCCTTTACAATCAGATATTTAGACTGAAAGCATCTTGTCTACTGGGTGTTACCCAGGTGTAACTACATTTGAAGTACAGATATATAGTCAGTATTTATAACTTCAGATACAAAAATGATACATCATACATAGAGGGTAATCATATTCAGCAAATCATAACTTTTCCAGTGCACCTCACATGACTTATCTTGCATAATACATCATAATTATGCTAAAATCATATATCATCAGTATGAAGAATATGGAGTGCAGTGTCTCAGGGGGTATGCTGTTTACAAGTGAAAATGACTGATGGTTGGAACTATATGTGCTGGTACAGAGGTACACCCAAGTATTTTCACTTAGGGGACAAGCAGCTAACTGGCAGTGATTCTCCATTCTTAAAACAAACCAGTGTGGCTGTTTAACACTGAGAGAAAACTTGAGGTGAGCTATATTTTATGAGATAGGAGAATGTCTTGTTAGGTAAATTTAGGCTCTAGAAAGCATGTTATGATTTTATTTTATATGTAACCATTTGCTTCCATTAATTCTACTTTCTTCTTCTTGAATCTCGGTTCTTCATTAAATAAATGTTTACTTGTTTTCACTGTAAACAAATCTAAGTGTTGTGAGTTAAGTGGAGCAGAGATCCTGAGCTGAAGCTGAAGCTGGTATGCGCTATTCCTTTGAGAGAAGGGGAGTTTGTGAATTCTGTTAGTATCCAGTGGATTGAGATTGGAGTGCCTATTGCTTACCTGTAGAGGAATGGCAGAGCCTGAGTAGGTTGAGACCGGAGTGCTTGTGTTGCCTGCAACTGGTAGAGTTGGGGAGCTGACCCTTGGCATGCAAAGGGAAGGCTTCCTCGCACTAAGGGCAGGTGGTGGTTAGCTGCCTCACAACCCTGGTTATCCCTGGGGAGCATCACAAATATACTATTAAACAAACCCTTAAACCCTTAAGTCATTATATTATCTGAAATAAAATTAAAAGACATTGGCTGAACTCAGTCTGATTTACAGACATGCAGTCACAATGAATTCAGTGGAAATGCATGAGGTTTAAACCTGAACAGAATGTGGTCCATTGTAAACAATTGCATTGGGTTTACCATGGTAATTTGCTCCTGGCAAGATTCACTAATGAGTGTGTATATGTATGCACACATGTGTGTACATACCCATTTTTGTTCTTAGACTGCAGTGCATGGATCTCATTTGTTTTAGAAGTGAAAATTTTTGTGCATTTTGAGAATATACATCTTAATTTGGGTTAAGGTTAACTCTGACCTTTTACAGTAACCTGACTTAAATTTGAGCATATTATATATTTAAACTTCTAATGTATATACATTTTAGAAGAAAAATGAAATGCCGTGGTCTTATTTCCAAATGTTCTTCTCTCTCGTCCCAGTATAAAGCAAAACAAAAAAGATTAGATAATAGTATAAAAAAAGATAGGATTTCTGTAAGCTTGAAGCTATAAATGGAAAACATACTACTGTGTTCAATGGAGCTGAAGTTTAATATTACTATCCAAATTCCATTTTATCCTACTGTCACCCCCACCAAAGGAGAGGTTTTATGTTGGAGATAATATGATACTGCAGCATAAGCCCTCCTCAGATTTCAAACAGGTCAACTTGTCAAAGCTTTTTAAGGGAGCCAATTACATTAATTTTCCACAGCAGAGAAATACATATTTCATTTCCATCTCCCACTAGAGATGGGGCCCAGGGATTCTGTTTCGAAAGGCTCTTATCACTAAGTAACATTCGTACCCCCAAAGGAACCTTTGGCAGTCACTGGGCCATTGATATAATTGAGCAAGGTATGAGCTGTCTGACACTGCCATGGCACTGCTCAATAGTGCTGTGCACTAAGCACTCGGAACAATGAAGCTTCAGCAGACGGCCGCATTGTCAATAAATTTCAATTACACTAATTGCCAAGAGTTCAATGAGTTCATTTTGAAAGCAGAAGGTGGGGAGGAGAGGAAGAAAGATTAAAAAAGCCTATGCTTGGTAGGGCTAAAGAATAGGAAGCAATAAATAAACTGTAGCTTCTAATGGGGGCATAAGTGTATTTTTTTAACATGGCTTAACAAGATTTTACAAGCTGTACCAGTTTCAGGGATTCTGTTTTACATTTCTTTGTTACTGTCTCCAAACAACATATACAGAGACTATATTATGTGGCATTATCTTTCAGGGGAGAATACTTTTCCTAGGTTTTTATGTTGTTCATGTTCTGTTCAGGATGGATAATGCATTTGAAAGCAGAATGTGGTAATGTCATTTTCATGAGCAAATGAGACTGCTTACTAAAGCTGCAAGAACGACCAAATGTGTCACCTTATTGGAGTGACACAGCTAGACATTCCAAATTAATTGCAGCTATGTAGAAAACTTCCATATACACATGTGTACACGTTACAATAGCTATTAATATTAAGCATGCACCAGTGTGTACAGTATAGATGAGTACTTTGTATACATATCCATTCACCAAATATATAAGGCAGATATTAATTCCAAGCACATCTGAACTTCCATGAAAATATTGAGCTTGACTTTTCTGAGCAGCATCCATGAACATTTGGCTTCACCACGTATGGATCAAAACCACAAACAAATTATTTTATGTGAATTTTCTCAGGTCAAATTGCTCTCTGTATGTTTGTGTATAAAGAGAATCACATATATTGAGTTAATACACTCAGTACAATTTCAAAACTTTGCAAAGTTTTTTGTACATTGTTTTGAAGCATCTAAGTCATTGTCAGGGACAGCACCCTCGACTAGATGGACCTCAGGTCTGACCCAGTATGGCAAATCCTATTTTCTTAAAAAGAAAGGATAAGACATTTACATGAACATCTGCCTGATAAAACATAAGAATTAAAAGGACTTTCAATACTCACATTTTGGTGCATAAACTAATCACCTAGAGTGAGGAAGTAAATTCTCCTCCCACCTATTCCCCATGGTGTAGTAATCAGGGCCGGCTCTAGGATTTTTGCCGCCCCAAGCAGAAACAATTTTGGCCGCCCCCGCACCTCCCCATCCCCGGCTCCGCCTCCGCTCTGCCCCTTCCCCAAATCCCCAGCCCTGCCTCCTCCCCCCCAGGCTCTCAAGCCTAGGAGGGAGGGTGAGCAGCGGCACGCGAGCGGCAGCAGCGGAGGTGAGCTAGGACGGCCGGGGCACATTTTTAGGGGCGGTATTCTGGCGCCGGCCATGCCGCCCCTAAAAATGTGCCGCCCCAAGCACCAGCTTGTTTTGCTGGTGCCTAGAGCCGGCCCTGGTAGTAATGCACAATTAGGTGCAGTAAAAGAGAGGCGGTTGCACTTTTCCTTGAAATATCCATCACTGAGCACCATCAGAAACAAGATAACAGGCTAGGTGGATAATTGGTCTATTTTAGTATGGTAATTTTTATAAAATAAGGTTTTGATTTGATGCCTTTCAGGCTTATGGCACCTTAGCATACTTTAGTCCTCATTAGTTAGCTATCTAGTTCAATAACATATACATGTGTGTTCATTCTGCTGGTTAAAAATGGTGATCTTGTGGCTTTGCTCCATGTAAGTTCTACAGGGCCCTTACGGTCACAAAACAAAGCATAATACAATAGAATTAAAATACAATGTAATTTGATAAAATCCTGTATATAAATCTCAATGCACAGCAGTGACAAAAATGGGTAAGGCTGTAAAATGTGCAATAAGAAATCAGAGTAGGTAGCTACTGTACCCTAATTAAATGGTTCTCAAACCTGTTGACCCCCAACCACAGATGATGCATGGGGGGGGGGGTCATACGGGGTCATGTGCTCTTCCAGATTTCTGCCTTCCATATGGCCCTTCTGACTGAAGTGCTGAGGTAGAAGGCCAGAGCAGTGGTGTTATTGGCTAACTGTTCCCTGCTTGTGGAGTCAATGGCTGTGAGGCAACCCCTTCTGATGGCGGGGGAGATCTTCCTTCTGCAGTGATGCTGCAATTTTTGGTTGCACCCCTCCCAACCCAGATAGGCTGGTTGCCCAATGAGGTGCATTGGGGGTGGAGGTGGTGCTCACTCCCTGACCCCTGCTCCTCGGGGCTGACGACTGAGCCTGAGCCCCTCTGTGCAGGACTGAAGACTGAGATCCACCACCTGGGGCTGAAGCCCAAGACCCCCTAAAACCTCATGGACCCCCAGGAGGCCATGGACCCCCAATTGAGAACTAGTGCTGTAAATGAGGCTTGCAAGGTTGGAAATAGAAAAGCCCTCAGTAGGGAAATGGCTAAAATGCTGCTGACATTTTGCAAAGTAATGTGAAGTCAGTGAGGAAAAAGGGAGATGAACAGACTGTTCTCGTGCTGTAGTAACAAGAAATGACCTCCAGCAAAGAAGAGGAGAGAATGGAAGACTGAATGGAAGCCAGAAATTGCAGAACTGAGGTTATGAGGAGTTAGGCAGAGATATGCTAATGCAGGAGTTTAAAGACTAGGGGTCTGATCCAATTCCTATTGAAGTCAGTAATAGGACTCCCACTGACATCAGGTAATATTGGTTCAGGCCCTTGAAGAATAATGATGAGGTGGTTATGGAAGTAGTAGTATATGTTACTCCTGGAGAGATTCTGTGTTAAAATGCACCCCCCCCCCCCCCCGCCCCGCAGAATTCCTGAGCTTCCCTGCAGAAAACATCATGGGCACAGTTTGGCGGAGGGGAGGATTGCCACCCTACAAACAGAGGTGAGGCATGGGGGGCACACAGGTTATGTGCCACTGCCCCCCTCATTTCTGCAAGTGCAGAACTGCCCAGCTGAAGAAGGCTGCCTCTTTGCTCCACTGACTCTGCAGCTGAACACCACCTCCTGGGTCCTAGTGCTAGTCATACTCCTCTTCTGTGTGCTGGGAGTCTTCCTGTTGCAACAGTGAGTGCCAGTGGTGGGGCTGGGTAAGGGTGATGGGGGAAATGAGGGAAGGGGAGTGACGGGGTGGGGGGAAAGAAGCAGTGGGGAAGGAAGGGGTGGAATAGGTCAGGGGAGGGGAATATGGGAATGAGGGGAGGGGGATGGAGAAAAAAAATGTCATGGGGAATCATGGGGGAAAGCGGGATCCTGGCATGCAGCGTCCCCTCAGCAGCAGCTGGGACTCCCTCATTAAGCAGGCTCATCAAACCCTCACCCTGACAAGCCCTACCCCCCCCCACACGAACCAATGTAATGACCCCACACACACGCCCAGACCCCCACCCCACTGATCCCCAACCAGCTGCACCTGGACCCCACCCCATCAAACCCAACTTCTCTAGCACCTGGACCCCCCACTAAGCCTCCCACACCCAAGCCCCCCTGCTGAGCCTCAAACACCTTCACCTGGATCAACTGCAGCGTCCCATTGCCCCTGCACCTGGAATGTCTCAAAGAGCCACTACGCATCCAGATCTCCCACTGAGTGGCCCACACCCAGATTGCCCC
The DNA here is from genome assembly GCF_013100865.1 of Trachemys scripta elegans. Lineage (NCBI taxonomy): Eukaryota > Metazoa > Chordata > Testudines > Emydidae > Trachemys > Trachemys scripta. The sequence goes on along the minus strand of NC_048299.1, from coordinate 115,842,138 downwards.
ACACAGAAACCTCTCACCCCACATCTAGATTGCCCCACACTAAGCCCCTCCACACTTGGATCCTGCTGGGCTGAGCCTGCCCACCCACACATGGTGCACCTGGTGCAGAGGGGCAGGGCCCCAGGGTGTTTCTGGGGCAGGCCCAGCCCTTGCACTGTGTCAGGATCAGCTGCAGCCTCACTGCCAAGGCCCTGTACTGGGGGAGGGAGGGGCTTCAGGGTGATCTCCCACTTCAATGCAGCCAATGGCCAGTGCTCCCCACTGCCATGTTGGAGCCACATTTATTTATTGACAAATAAATTTTGCAGAATTTTGTAGAATTTTAAAATATTGTACACATAATTTTAAATTTTTTTTGTGCAGAATTCCCTCAGGAGTAGTATGTCAGGATGGAACATAATGACTGTGTACAGGAGAAAAGACATGTTGCAGCATTAATGGCAGAGTTTGCATGTTTTGGAATTTGGTTTCATTTCACACTTGAACAAACACTAGACCTTCCAAAAATTTTCACACAAAAAACAGAGACCCTCTGCAGAATAGCCAGCAGCCCAACGACTCCCAGCTCCTCTGAGTCAAGACAAGGACTTGAACATAGGTTTCTCACACCCCAGGTGAATGCCCTGACCATCAGGAATGGAGTTAGTGTCTCATTCTGGGCCTACAAATATTAATTGTTTCTACAAAATGAAACAGCTCCAATAGTAGGGTTTGAGAGAGAGAGAGAGAGAGAGAGCGCACTAGACCTGAAAAGGCAATAGCCCCATGGCTATTCTTGGATGGGCCTTTCTTGCTCTCTGACCAGACATTCAATCCTGCACCTAAGAAACCTTCCCAATGAAACTTTCATTGAAATTGATGTTTCCAGGAAAAGATTGTTTCTAAAAATTTGTATTTTCTAAAGAAAAAACACATTGTTGAAAAATTCTCGACCAGCTCTACTCCTGACTCCAATATAGCAATGCATATTGTGACAGACCCAGACCAGTGGGGTACAGGAGTCTGGTAGAGGGCAAATATACTGGTCACTGGATGAATAGTTTTCTGTTCCCTGAGTGACCAGAGCAGGGGCTGCACTAGCGTAATCAGGAACCTGCTAGAACCAGTTACGGCAGGCTAATTAGGACACGTGGAGCCAATTAAGAAGAAGCTGCTAGAATCAATTAAGGCAGGCTAATCAGGGCACCTGGGTTTTAAAAAGGAGCTCACTTCAGTTTGTGGTGGGAGTGTGAGGAGCTGGGAGCAAGAGGTGCAAGGAGCTGAGAGTGAGAGGGTGAGTGTGAGCTGCTGGAGGACTGAGGAGCACAAGCGTTATCAGACACCAGGAGGAAGGTCCTGTGGTGAGAATAAGGAAGGTGTTTGGAGGAGCCCATGGGGAAGTAGCTCAGGGAGTTGTAGCTGTCACAGCTGTTACAGGAGGCACTATAGACAGCTGCAGTCCACAGGGCCCTGGGCTGGAACCCGGAGTACGGCGGGCCTGGGTTCCCCCCAAACCTCCCAATTGATCTTGACTGTGGGTTCTTCCAGATGGGAAGGTCTCTGGGCTGTTCCCCAACCCACATGGTGAATCTCTGAGGCAAGAAAATCCGCCAATAAGCGCAGGACCCACCAAGATAGAGGAGGAACTTTGTCACAATATATACATGGAGATTTTGATTCTGGTAGTTTTATATGAAACAAGAATGAAGAGTTGTGATGGTTCTCAAGGCAATCAGGACTGTGAGTCACCTTGCTATTCCCTATCTCTAATGTACGATCTTGCTTGTGCCTAGCTGGTTGTCAGCTCCCTAACACCACCAAGCATTCAGCCACTCAAGCACTCTCCTCTGGGCTCCTCTTTCTTTCTATACAAATCATAATCAAAGAGCACCAATCCAATGGTCTGGTCCCTTTTGATAACTAAAAATACCAAACATAAATAGACCATCTGTGACAGATATGGAAATTTCCTGCAATATCTTTGGGGAAAAAAAGTATACATTTAAATGTAAGTATTTTAAGGGTTCCTTGTTGTAAATGCAAAGGTTATGTATTATGGGTAGGGATTGTATGTAAACTCTCTGTGGGGAGATAGGATGTGAATCCTGGAAGTGTTATGAACTTCAAAGGACTGTATTGAACAATAGGCCAGGCAAGAATGGACTTTTGGGATGAACAGTAACAAGTAGTTTGCCTCGGTAATCTCTAGGAGGACATGAATGCAAATTCCACACCTCCTGTTATGCAAAATCTAGCCTTTTGAAGCTACACCCTGACAAGAAGACTGCTGTCTGCAGACAGAGTCTCAAGATCAAAGGCCCAAGCTATACAAAAGAAACACTGAACTACTCATGGGTGCTCTGGTTCTGAATCTGAGATAGTTATGAATTTGTAGCTACCAGGAAAACACAGTTGTGGGTTTTGAAGGACTGACTCCTTCCAGAACCTGAGGTTGGAGTTAAGGTGATGTCTGGTAAGCTTTTTAGCATGTGTGTAAGTTTTTATTTTTAATATTGTTTCTCTGAAATACCTTAACCTTAATAAATGTGCTTGCTTATAAAAAGTTGTATGGTAAATTGTAACTGCTAGCAATTGCAGGTATTCATAGCCTGTGGAGAAAAAGCAAAGTGGAGACACTGGCCTGTTTAGGCAGTCTGGCTTGCTAGAAATATCTCAATATGGGCAGGGAACTGTGCATACTGGAAAAGCTCCAGTCAGAAGGGAGAGAGACATGGATCTGTATCCAAGAGAGGTGATGGCTGAGGAGCCAGGAGACTACAGTGGATGCCCTTGATGGACCATGATGGGGAAATACAGGTGCATTTGCCCTGAACTGACACCATCAATTCACCCAGATAATTCCAGTATCAGATATCTTCTCCCTGCATAGGTATTTGTAGACTGTGATTGAATCACAGTTACATCCCAGGTTTTCCATAAAATATTCTGTTTATGGAATATTGGAATTACATGCAATAAGGTAAATGTGGGTCAGACATGTAAAAGTTTAAACAATGCTGTACAAGTTTAAATAATGAATTTGCTCCCTGAGATTATACAGCAAAACATATATATTTCTGTCTTTATAAGGGACACTAAGAAGAATACTGTTAGTTTCAACTATAGTATTTAGATATAAGTATTCATAAATTTCTAGGAATAAATGAAGTTTAATTGCATTGAACCTAGAGATTCTCACCAAGAAATATAGTCAGCTCTCTTGTAATAGTAAGAAGTTCTCTTTTTAGAGGAAGATATTCTAGAAGCCCTTTTAATTTTACCATATCCTCATAAACTACCAGATTGTTTCCATAAAATAATATGTATTTTTAGTATGTTTTGGGATTACAAAATGAAGTACTTCAAATTTGTTGTCTTAAAAATAATGCTAAAGTTAAATTATAATAATTTTGTAATGCTAACCTTCAATTAGTATTTGACTTTAAAATGACCTTTGCAACATGCTGTGATGTACTCTATTATAAATTATAGGTTTGAACCAGAAAAGTTAGTTATGAATAAGATCTGTGAGGTCATATAATCCATTGACACAGTTAAAATATATCCCTTTTTATAAAAATAAAATCAAATGATTCTTGATAAATTTGGGTCAGGTTTTTGTTCCTTTGAAGTTAGATTACATATAGCTTCTGTTGGGAGGGGAAAACATAACTAGGTACAACTTTTTGTAGTACATTGTGTTACCTAAAAAGGATATTATATTGTGGTAACAAAATTAATTTTGTACCATAAACTTCGTACACAAATTGCAATGCAATCCCTCTTTTAAACTGTTAAATATTCAGTTTCATCTCAAAATTTACCCTGACTTTACTTTAACTGCCTGATTGTTTTAATTCTCTATAAAATTTCTAGTGAGGTCTTTAAGTGTTGTTCAACACTCGGGAAATCTATGATAACTGTACATTGTCAAAATGTGCTACAAAAGTATGATATATTAAACCTGACAGGATGATGTTCATTAATCTTTGAAATGTAGCTGGGACACTGGTAATTCCAAGAGGCATTACATTAAAATGAAAAGCCCCCTTATGCCAAGTGAAGGTGGTTTTTTGTTTCCTGTCATCATCCATTTGTAACTGCCAATAGCCGCTAGTTAAATCAATGCACCTGATAAATATTGCTTGACTGAGGAAACTTAAAGAATTATCATTTCCTAGCACTGGGTATTTATCTTCTTTTCTTATTGCATTTATTTTTCAGGAGTACCATACTTTGAAATCCTGCTTATACCATTTGCCTTTTCTCAATTAACGCTGGCCTAAAGCCAATGGAGAGAGATTGTTTCAGACCTGAGCATGTACTGCAGCTGTTGCTTTATTACTTTTCCTTGCAGAAGATGGGATTTGGAGATATTGGTTCATGATCCTTGACACCTTTATTTGCATCTACCTTACAATTGCTGTTTCTCAGCTACACTTTTAACAGTGGGGGGAAACTTCTGGATAGAAGTCTTAATTGCTGTTTATTTGGGGGAACAAACATAAATTGTTATTTAACTTGTCTCTAGGTGACTCCTATGCTGGCTGCATCCCTATTATCTAGGAGCTGGATCCAGGAAGTGGATGCTGACTAGAACTGGTCAACATTTTTTGAGTTTCAAACTTAATGCAATTTCAAATTTCAAAATTAAAAAGAGGTAAAATATGCCACTGTTTAAGAGCCATATAACTATGATTTTCAAAGGAAGCATAAGAAAGTAATTTGGGGTAAATTTTGCATATCTGGTGTATTTTCCACAAAATATTGCTTCTTTAGTTACCTTGATCCTCACTGGCATATTAATACATTGGTTTTTATATTTTATTTTCTAGGATGTATGATTACATCCTTTATGCACCTTTTCAGCTTGTCCAATTTTTGCTGTAAAAAACATATAGCCCTTAATCACAAAGGCTCAATATTCAAAAGCAGCCCTTGATTTTGGTTGTCTCTATTTTTGTGTGTCTAGCTTGAGATTCAAGAACCTGAGACCTCCAAAATCAGTGGTCACTTCTGAAATTTTGTCCTATACATGTGATTATTGTATCTATTATGTTCTTCTAAATGAAATATTTTGAATAGCTTTAAATAGCTGCTATAGTGGAGTTTATCAAAGTTTGAGGGGCTACTGTATAGTGCTGATTGTTTAAAACAATTTAGCTTATAAGCTAAGCTTTCTAATATCATGGAAATTTGTGCATCATAATATGGAACAGCAATAGCCTCTTTCTACCTAATCTACTTTCAGTTGTAAACCCAGATTTCCAACAGGAATCCCAGGGTCCTTCTAAATTATTAAATAAAATAATTTCTGTCAAGGTTTATATGTATCAACAGGCAGCTATGGAAAGGAAGGATGGTCCAGTGTCAGGATGCTAGCTGGAGATTTGGGTTCAATTGTCTGCTCTGCCAGAGACTTCCTATGTGCCCTTGGGTACTCTCTGTGACTCAGTTTTCCATTGGTGAAATGGGTGTAATAGCATTTCCCCGCCTCACAGAGGTGTTGTGAAGATAAATTGTTTGTGAGGCACTCAAACTATTGGTAGGGGGACCAGATAATTACCTTAGGCTACATCTACACTACAGGGGTGGGGTCGATTTAAAATACGCAAATTCAGCTACGCGAATAGCAAAATCGACCTCTGCGGCTTCCCGTCGACGGCACTTACTCCCACCTCCGATGGTGGAGTAAGAGCGTCGATTTGGGGATCGATTGTCACATCCCGGTGGGAAGCGATAAATCGATCCCCGAGAGGTCGATTTCTACCCGCCGATTCAGGTGGGTAGTGTAGACCCAGCCTTAGATAGATAGATATGTCCAGAGGAGAAGTAACTTGAGACAAGTCATTTCTGAGGTGTGGAATTTGGGGGGGGGAGAAGTGTGTATAAATTACATTTGACGAATTCTTATAACACTTTATCATATTATATCTCCAGAACCAATTCATTCTAAGAGAGAGAACAATAATTAAAACCAATTAAATAAAATACTACAAACAAACTACAATACTATTGGTGCATGAGCCAGATCATTTGCTCCAGGAAGAGACCTCACTGCACTCTGAAGTGTAAAAGTGCTTCCAGTTTATCATGAGCTGAAACAGAAATATAATCTATAGGCAGATGTTGTTCAGATTTCATAGACTCTCCTATGAAAGGCCTCAATCCAACAAAGTACATTTATGTGCTTTGCTGGATTGAAGCCAAATGAACTTATCCAGGACATTCTTGATTTCAGTAGAACTACTTGTGTGAATATTTTGTGTTTGCAGGCGCACAACCAAAGTTGTTTGTGATTTTTAGCAAATGTGTTATGAGGGTAGTGTAAAGTTTACAAAACCAAAACTCAGGTTTGAGTCCCAGATAGTTTTAGTAGTCCTCAAAGGCTATCAGCTAAGCTATCAAGGATCTGGACACACCATAAAAACTGGAGATAATCCTAACTATACATATACAATGATGGGGTCTAAATTAGCTGTTACCACTCAAGAAAGAGATCTTGAAGTCATTGTGGCTAGTTCTCTGAAATCATCCACTCAATGTGCAGCGACAGTCAAAAAAGCAAACCGAATGTTGGGAATCATCAAGAAAGGGATGGATAATAAGACAGAAAATATCATATTGCCTCTATATAAATCCATGGTATGCCCATACCTTGGGCACTGTGTGCAGATGTGGTCACCCCTTCTCAAAAAAGATATATTGGAATTGGAAAAGGTTCAGAAAAGAGCAACAAAAGTTATTAGGGGTATAGAATGGCTTCCGTATGAGGAGAGATTAATAAGACTGGGACTTTTCAGCTTGGAAAAGAGGTGACTAATGGGGGATATGATAGAGATCTATAAAATCATGAGTGGTAGTGAAAGTAAATAAGGAAGTGTTATTTATTCCTTCTCATAATACAAGAACAAGGGGCCACCAAATGAAATTAATAGGTAGCAGGTATAAAACAAACACAAGAAAGTATTTTTTCATGCAACACACTGTCAACCTCTAGAACTCCTTGCCAGAGGGTGTTGTGAAGGCCAATACTATAACAGGGTTCAAAAGGGAGCTAGATAGATTCATGGAAGATAGGGCCATCAATGGCTATTAGGTAGGATGGGCAGGAATGGTGTCCCTAGCCTCTGTTTGCCAAAAGCTGGGATTGGGTGACAGGGCATGGATCACTTGATGATAACCTGTCTGTTCATTCCTGTGACGGCATTGGGACTCACCACCACAGCACCTCCTTCTGTTCAGTCCGGGAATTAGCTCTTAATAGTCCTGGAGCGCCTGCTGCTGGCGGTGTCCCCTCCATCTCTTGTCTTCCATTGGCATCTGGACCTGCATTGCTCCCCGCTCGATGGTGTCCTCTTCAGGACACTGCCCTCTGGCAGTGCCCCTTAGTCCACCCTCACCCCCTTCCGGGGGAGGTTAACACCAGTGGCTACCCGCAACCTCACAGTCTAGCCCCTGGCTCCAGGGCTGGTTGCAGTCTGCTCTGACCGCTTCTCCACCACCAGGTGTGGTACAAGGGAGAAGGGGGGGACCCAGGCCCACCCACTACTCTGGATTCCAACCCAGGGACCTTCTAGTGGCAGCGTCCCTGCCCTCCTTCTCTCCCCATCTCCAACTGTCCTTAGGCCACTTCCCCTCTGGCCCCTCATACCCTCTAGGCCCTTTCTATCAGGGTTTGCAGTCTGGCAAGTATTGGGCCAGAGCCCTAGTACGCTCCCCCAGAGCCTGCCCAGCACTGCTCTGTACGAGATGCTGGTCTCCTGCTCTGGAGACAGACCTTCCCCCACAAAGGTCTGGGACAGACTCCCTGCTCCTCTCCTGGGCCACCTTTATATAGGGTCTAGCCTAGCCCTGATTGGCAGGCTCTAATCTCGGCCCTGATTGGCTCTCAGTAGGCCCTTCCCTAATTGGCTGCTGGCCTGCGCAGCCGCTCTGGCCTACTCTAGCCCCCTCTCTCATGGGGGTGGGGCAGTCGCCCCACCACAATTCCTCGTGGGGCACCTGCCATTGGCCACTGTCAGAGGACAGGGTACTGGGCTTGATGGACCTTTGGTCTGACCCAGTATGGCCGTCCTTATGTTCTTATGAGATCAGAAGGGAAAGGAAACATTTACTTTTCAAATTGTTTCATTAAAAACACCTCTCTGATTTTGTTGGAGTTATGCTTAAAGAACTGTGGTATTACTTCTAAAATCCAGTCAGTCTTCAGTCTCATGATTATATTTCAGTGCCTCTGTACCAAAATCCAATAAAGTATTGAAAAAATAGCCAAGGTTTGAAAAAAATTTGAGGAAATAGTTTGGGTCCAATTCAGCAAACCTTATTTAAATGCACAGTCTTTAGTCACACAAATAGTCCCATTACTTCACTATGACTAGCCAGGTAAAATACTACTTGAAGGAATGAACACTGATTGCACCCATTTGTAGGAATAAAATTAATATTTAGTATTATTGAAAACAATATAGTGTTAAGCACAGCTGTGGGAAATACTCATAGTGAAATTAGAACACATTCGAAGTTGGCACTGCTTTCAGGAAAATGGCATGCTTTTCATGGAATTGTCTTTGTCAGGAAAGTCTCATCCAGGTTGAGCACAAAACTGTTTTCACTGTCTCTATGCTCACAGGAATTTTGCAGCACTTTTTTATGGTGCATTTTCAAATTCCAATCTGGATTGGTTGGGATTGGTCTCAAAATACTAGATCTTGGTACCTGACTGGCAGAGCCTATATCATGTGGTCAGAAGTAGGATAAACAGAAGCCATTTTGATGCTGTTTGTGAGAAATAAGCTATAAACTACTCTGAGTTATGTATATATAAAAAGCGATTATGCTAATACTCTTTTTCCATTTTTGCCTTAATCAAAGGAGCTTGGGAACTGTTTATGTTTATTATTTAACAATATTTTGCCACATTCTTTCAATGTACTGTGCCATGTCTTCGCAGCAACCATCATCTGGGATTCTGCTCATTTATGCCTGTACAATTAAACAAAGCCTATGCAATTGAGACTTGGCTCAAAGAAATATGAATAACATAAATTTAGGCTTCTACCTTGTCTAATCTTGACTCACATGTTCCTGAGGGAACTGACTGACTAGAGTTCACTACCTTGTCTAATCTCCCTGATTTTCAGCTAGGGAATTGTTTGCTTCTATATTTGACAATATATATTTTACATTTGGTAATTATTCTTCATCACATTATCATAATATACTATGTCCTAAGGGCAACTGCCTTTTGAGATTCAGTTCTCTTGGCCTCTCCCATTAATACAGGCCTGGTGGCTGTTTTACATGATTGAGGTTTGACTCCTAGAAATACAAATAACATAAATTTAGGCCACTGGCTTTTTAATCTCCCCTTGACTACACAGCGAGGGAAATTACAATATTTCAATCTGTTTTCTACTATAATTAAGGCTCTCATTTAGTTTATAGTTTTATAATTGGAACACCAAACCTCATGAAAAATCAGGTTTTTTTTCCACATCATGGACAAATCAGAACAATTCTGCACATAAGGTAAACGGCCAAGGGCAGCAGCAGAAGAGTTCTTTATAAAAAGGAAAAGAGACATAGTTCAGAGAGAAACATCATTTCCAAGGTGCATAGTGGGTCACGATGGTCCAGGAATAGGAGTTGCAGCATACCTTCCTCAGTATTGGTCCTTTCCTAAATGGGTAATTCTGCATCCTGACCCTGGAGAATTGTCACAAAGTATGTCTAATTTGCTCAATTTAACTGGGAGGAAAAGACAATCTGGAAAGAAGGCTCTTCTTGAAATTATGAAACCAGCTACTCAGATCCACTTAGAAAACTACGCTGAAGCTGCTGTTCCAGATTCTACAAGGGAGAATTATCTTAGGGTGATTAATTTGTAACTGACATAAAACCAGATTCTGCTACCCATGTTCACAGTCAGTAGCCACCATCAAATGAGCACAGTCTACTGAGGATTGTTGCACCAGCCCAGGAGACCATGATTGATAGCATTGTACCAGATATTGTAGAGTGAAGTTTGCAGATCTGGCTGAATCCTGAGAATCCATGAATCTCTGGGAGAGCCCGACAGGCATTGCCAGGTAGGGTCAGGGCATGCATCCCTTTGTGCATCAATGGAGAGTTTGAGAACACAGTTTGCTGAGGTGGTTTTGTCTATCCTGGTGACATGACCCAAGAGCAGGCAATGCCACTTTTATATGTAGGGAACAACTGAAGGAAGATCAGATCTCAGCGAGATTACGGTATTTTGCACAAAGTCAAACCACTATAGCTCTGGATTTGGCACTGTCAGCGTATATAGAATGTCTCTAACCACTCTAAGTCTGCCTGTAAGAGGGTCCAGGTTTCTGACCCATATAGCAGCACAGGCAGTACACAGATTTGATAGACCCTGAACTTTGTCTCGGCACAGAAACATTTATGTGTCCCTAGCAAGACATGGACTTCATGCAGGAGATGATGAGACCTATTAGATGGAGCACATCCAGTTTTCTTTGAGCATTTGAACTCTGCTTGCAGTCTAGGTAGATGAACTCATCAATGGTCTCCACAGAGCTGGACCCCATCTGCTCCAAGGATTCTGGTGGCACAGCCCTGATATTGGATATTGCTCTTCTACCATGAATCATAGAAGATTAGGATTGGAAGAGACCTCAGGAGGTCATCTAGTCCAACCCCCTGCTCAAGGCAGGACCAACACAAACTAAATCATCCCAGCCAGGTTTTGTCAAGCTGGGCCTTAAAAACCTCTAGAGATGGAGATTCCACCACCTCCCTAGGTAACCCATTCCAGTGCTTCACCACCCTCCTAGTGAAATAGTGTTTCCTAATATCCACCCTAGACCTCCCCCACTGCAACTTGAGACCATTGTTCCTTGTTCTATCATCTGCCACCACTGAGAACAGCTGAGCCCCATCCTCTTTGGAACCCCCCTTCAGGGAGTTGAAGGCTGCTATCAAATCCCCACTCACTCTTCTTCTGCAGACTAAACAAGCCCTGTTCCCTCAGCCTCTCCTCATAAGTCATATGCCCCAGCCCCCTGTTCATTTTTGTTGCCCTCCACTAGACTCTCCAATTTGTCCACATCCTTTCTGTAGTGGAGGGCCCAAAACTGGATGCAATACTCCAGCTTTGACCTCTCAGTGCCAAATAGAGGGGAATAATCACTTCCCTCGATCTGCTGGCAATGCTCCTACTAATGCATCCCAATATGCCATTAGTCTTCTTGGCAACAAGGGCAAACTGCTGACTCATATCCAGTTTCTCATCCACTGTAATCCCCAGGTCCTTTTCTGCAGAACTGCTGCTTATCCAGTCGGTCCCCAGCCTGTAGCGGTGCATGGGATTCTTCCGTCCTAAGTGCAGGACTCTGCACTTGTCCTTGTTGAACCTCATCAGATTTCTTTTGGCCCAATTCTCCAATTTGTCTAGGTCACTCTGGACCCTACCCCTACCCTCCAGCATATCTATCTCTCCCTTATCTTAGTGTCATCTGTGAACTTGCTGAGGTGCAATCCATCCCATCATCCAGATCAACCCCATAGTGAGGGTGGCATCTTGAAAAGCCTGAAAGGCAGGGCTGAAATTCTTCGGTTTCTCCCCAAGCAAGGCAGCATGGTCTGCATAGTCTTGGTCAATTAACACTTCTTGACTAACACTGATTCTGATATGCAGAGCAGCAAGTCCTAATATCAAGTCAATAGCTCAGCAGAACAGTGCCAGGGTGAGAAAGGAGCCCTACCTCACACATGAGGTTGTGTAGAAATGTGGCAAAAGCTATGATAAATATCGCAATTTCCTTCAGTATCTTTGGGCAATCATTGTATTAAGTTTATGTATCATTGTGGACCTGGGATTATATGTAATTCCATGAGAGAAGGTAACCACAGTCCCCTCATAACCTAAGAACAGTGGGGGATGATTAGAAAAATTAACTCAGATTGTAACACCACCAGAGATGTACCTCCTGGGAGGAGGGGCAAGAGAAAGAGACATATATAATAGCTCCAGCTGGTTTCTGAAGAGGCTAACAGACAAGAAAGGACTTTTGGACAAATAGGCTGAGCTGAAACTGACTCAGGGCCTTCTTTCTGATCCAACAAATGGACAGGACCTTCTGTCCTTAGGGAAGGCTTGGAAGGACTGACACCAGCCAGAGCCCATGTGGAGATGGGGAGAGTGATAGCTGGTAAGTTTGTTAGCATGCATGTTTGTTCTTTTATTGTTTTTAATACATTTCCCTGAAATACTTTTATTTTAAGAATAAATGTGTTTGCTGAGAAAGAGCTGTGTGGTAACTTCACTGTGGGCAGCTATACTCTTTATAATCTCTGAGGAGAAAATCAGAGCAGGCCTGCTTAGCCAGTTTGAATTGCTGGGGAATTGACAGTGAAGTCAGGAAACTGTGCAAATTGGAAATACTCTGGTCAGGCAGGAGATAATGTGACATGCCCAAGTGACATGATGGCTGGGGCGCTGGAATCCTAAGAGTGAGTGCCCTTGCTAGACCACAAAGGGGGAACACAGGTGTAGTTACCCTGAACAGCGACAACATCTCACTCCAAAAGCTGTTCCATTGAAAACAATGAGTCCTTTTCTGACCAGTAGGACTATTGCCAGCCTGATCAAGCCATTTTGCTTCTTCCTGAATCTAAACAAATGGAATAAGGTGCTATTCAATGTGAATAAGGGTGGGCAGAATCTTGCCCATAGATAAGGATGCCATCACAGAACCCTTGACCACTACTGAACTGAAAGAGGAACAGGACTGTGCCGATGTGGGCAATCTTTCCCCATACACAGAGAACAAACATTTGCTTTCAGTGTGAATGACTTATTTTAGATTCAGGGAATCAACAAGACAAAACAGAAAAAAAAAGTATGTCTCTCTTTTTAACTTACTTCATCAGCTCTGCATCACAAAACAGAAGCTGCCATGACATATTCCTAGCAACCTAGGTGCAGAGTGAACAAACTGATATTTTATGAAGTTATATGCTACCAATATATACTATAATGTGGAAAATTGTCAGCTAAGAAGTAATGTCCAGGAGGAATAACGAAAGGCTGAACCATTACCCCACAGTAGCTGTGTAACAGGAGCTTTTTCTGTTACATCCCATGTTGGCCTCCTCAAATATATTGTGTATATATATATATATATAAGTGGGGAATGATTTTATGACTGGCAGCAGAGAGGCCACAGGGAGTAGGAAGGAAGCAGGTTATAATTCCAGTGTGGGCTCCTCTTATAGTCTCCAGAGCCAACAAGAATGTGCATTGCAGGGAGATAACTAGCTTTGTTATGGTAAGCAATGGTAGACTGATAGTGTGGCTATACTGGCATAGCACTCTGAGGAACATTGAGAACAAGCTTGAACTATATGCCAATGTTATGATTCCAGTAAGTGGCAGCAGCACTGCCAGCAGGGGGAGGGGATACATGTCAATAGCAGCAGTATACATGGTGAAGAGTCCATTGGGATGACCATAAAAGACTTTGTATTCATATGTGGATTCCACAGAGGCATGGGCCATAGAGATGTTGGAAGGTTATATTCAAAACAACTGTGTCGAGTCTGCCAAAACAAATACTACTGTATTGGCATCTCAGGGGGGATTTCAAGTAGTTGTGCTTTATCTAGGCTGCCAGTGTATACTCCAAGCTGGTGTTTAGTGAAGCACATGCTATAGTAGCTGACAGGTGAACTTGCCACTCTACGGGGAACATGGAGAAGCACATCTTTATTAAAATGAACAAGCACCTGCTATCACAGGACTGCTCCATGAGTTAGAGTGTGGCCATTAGAAGGGATACAGTGTGAAGAAGAATGATGATGAGCATCCTAGTGAAGGCTTCTTCAAACCCTAATTCTACAAATTCTAAGTGTGCCCTGCATGAAACACTGAGAAGCAGCTGTCTATTCACAAATACAGGCTTCCTCATTCTGTTCTGTTTTGTGTACTTTAACCACCATGTGTGTTGAAAGGGTAAGCAGAGGGACAGTACCTTTAGTACACAAGACAACATATTTACCAACCCATGTTACATTTCATAGGCTGCACCTCACTCTTTTTCACAAAAACACACACACAAACACTATATTTTACATAGCTATAAAGAGTTGTCTGCTTCTTTAGATACAAGAATCATCTTTGGATATATGTGCGAGTGGCCCCATTTTTCCTTTTGGTCCCCACTACTTTAATTTTAGATATTCAACATATGATCTATCTGAAACATTTGTGGCATACCACTATTAGAAGGAGCAGTTTACCTGCTTCTGCTGGCAGAGCCTATAATTGCCCATGTGCAATGCACAGGCCTCATCCACCAATGATTTGCAGAACCATGTTGAGAGATCAGTATAACTTTGCTACTAGCGGAACATATTATTCATTTCTTAGACTGTGATTTACTCATATGTAATATTATAAGTGCCTGCATATAGGGCATAGGTCTGATTTTCCAGTGCTTTGGTACACACATTGGGGCCACAGTTTCAAAACTTTAGCTATTCTGTCTGAGCTCATAATATAGGTCACTTAAGCATCTACTCTAAGTACTTGTGCACACAGAACAGGTACTGAAGCTAAGATTTTTCAAAGCTGCCTAGGAAATTAGATGCCAAATTAATGGGAACTGGGCATCCAAATCCCCTAAGTAACTTTGAAAATCCCACCCTTGATCCCTAAATATCCTAAAATGTATCCACAATTATTTTCATTTGCAAACCTAAACTGCACTTACAATTATTTTTGAGGTCCAAAAAAGGTAGGCTAAAAATCAGGACAATTATTATAACATTATGGAGTTGATTTATTATTATTATTATTATTATTATTATTATTATTATTTTTAAATTAAAACACTATTTCTGTCACCATTTAAAACATGATTTTATCTTCATTTGCTTCCCTATCCCAAGTAAGCTAATCAGCTTTTATTTAAGATAACTGGAATTGGATATGGTCATCTTCATCTGGACAACTGCTGCTAGGCGCTTGGGAGAAAAACTTCAGATCTTAAAAGTGGTGTATGCAGCTTCAAGATACCAGCTTGGCCAGGCTGAGAAAAATCCTATTGCTCAGGAGGCTGAAGAAATAGAAGTGTTATTTGGGAAAAATCCTGCCCACTAAACAAAAAATACAGGTATGGTTGGCGGATGCTGCATGACAAACCCAGCACTGAGCCAATATTTAGAGGGGGGAAGGGATGCATTAGCTGATACCTACTACATAACTAATGCCTTGGGCAAATGGGATGGGCCACAAGTGGACTATATTGCTGAGCACACTTAAGACTGAGCCTCGCTTTTAGTTAGAGTTGGTAAAAACATTTCCACTGAAATTTTTTTCAATTAATTTTTTTTTCAAAAATGTTTTTTTCACCGCATGCCATTTTTATGAAAATTTTCAATGGCAAATGAAGGAGATTTTGGTAACATTTCAAACCTAAATTTTCATTTTGTTTCATTTCTAAAAAACTGAAAAAAATCAAAATTTGGATTTTTTTATTTATGTTTTTGTTTTCCTTTTTCCTCCTTTCCCCTCCTCCCTTTTTTACTGTTTTGCCACTAAATGCAATAGACTATATAAGAAGTATTTCACTTTTCCCTTTATTTTTTATTTTTGCACTCTGCACATTTTCCAAAGTTCAAGAGGTTTTTAAAAGTTACAGTTTGTGGAAAGGAAAAAGCTGGGGGGAAACCCAGGACATTATTCATTGTATAACATTTCCCCCCCAAAAAGTAATTGTTCTATTTCACACCCTGTGAAATAGATGATACTTCAAAATTTCTAAATTTTTGTGAAGTTGTTTTTCCATGTTTTCAACAAACTCTACCTTGAACATGTTGTTTGCTCTTATCAGAGCTATGGGTGCCTTGGGAGGGAAGAGATTGGGTCTAGTAGAGTCTGATAGTTCCAAAGGCAGTTTTTGCCAACAAGGAAAACAACAGTTTAAGACTTAAGACATGCCAGAATAGGTTGTGAAGAAACTTTCAGAACTTTGAAAACTTAGTAGCAACAGCTGCTTGAAAGACACTGGTTTGATTATAATAAGGAGAATAAAACTTATAGGTTATAGACCATGATCAGCTCACAAGCACTTATTTTTGTCATAGGCACCAATGATAGTTGAATTTGTCAGCTAAGCCAGAATAGGTTATTTGTTGCTGCTACAAAACACAGTTGAATGTGCTTTTGGAGAGAGGTGGTGTCTCTGCAGTATTTTCTTACAACCTTGTAATTGCAAACTTAAGTGCTGCTGCCAGGTCCAGGCAGTTTAATTTGCAAATCAATCCTTGACTATAGCTAACTATTTTACACACATTTGTATACAAATGGTACACACCAAGACTTGGTCATTTTAAAATAAAACTGAAATACGTACGGGACGTATATCACCATTTTGTTTTTTAGGGTAAACAATCCGTGAGACTGAGTCAGCAAAGGTTAAGATCTATGGTCTGTCTGAACAGGAGGTCAGACCAGATGATCACAATGGTCCATTCTGGCCTTGGAATCTATGAATACTGAATACCCTGAACCAAGAAGTCTTAGAGCATATAGGACAGAAAGCTATGCTATGCTAATGAATATGAGGAATTTAGATATAAATGTGCTCTCCAGAATTCATGCAATGGTAAAATATCCATAGATTTCATGTCATGTAATTTGCAGAAAGCATGAGAAGCTTTCTGATGATGGCAATCCTCCTGTGTAAGTGGGTGGGAGGTCTTTAACAAGTATTAAGTGTAGACGCAATAAAATCAATCCCAGATTGCTCTGCCGTCGACTCTGGAACTCCATCTTGGCGAGAGGCGGAAGCAGAGTCCTCACGGCCAGGTAAATCAACCTAAGATACGCCAACTTCAGTTGCGTATCTTAAGTCGACCCCCACAGTGTAGACTAGGGCACAGATTCAGTCACTGCCTAAAGCTGTACATTAAGTCAGTAACAGAGGTAGGATTAGAACTCAGGAGTTTATGGTTCTCAACTGTATGTGTGCTGTCCACCAGATCACTCTGCTTCTTCTTTACAGTGATTTCAAAAGGATATTAACAGAAACCTGTTATTGACAGCTGAACGTTACCCTTTTATATCAAACATAAAAAATCATGGTAGAGAGAAACAGGAGAGGAAGGAAGACCTCTTGTAGTAGCATTCTGATATGAGAGGAAAGGAGCAGAGAATTCTTTTCCCCCATAGAAACAGAGTAATTGCCTTTTGGGATTAGCCCAGTGGTCCATCAAGTCCAGTATCCTGTCTCCAACAGTGGCCAGCTTCAGATGCTTCAGAGGAAGATGCAAGAAACCACACAGTAGGTAGATGTGGAATAATCTGCCCTCCATGAGGGTCTCATCATAATCCCTTTAGTTGAAGATTGGTTTAAATCCTGCAGCATGAGGTTTTATATACCTTCAAATACTCTTGTTTAGCATTAACTATTATAACTGTGGATTTTCTTTTTATTCATAAAAATGTCCATTCCCTCTTTGAATCTTGCAAAATTCACAGCCTCAGCAACATCTTATGGCTATGGGTTCCACGAGCTAATTATGTATTAAGTGAAAAGGTATTTTTATCAATATTGAATTTTCCACCTTTAACTTTCATTGACTGTCCCCATTATTTTTGGGACAGGGAGAACAGATGTTCCTAATCTACCTTCTCTGTACCATTCGCTATTTTATATACTTTTATCAAGACCTCTTTTATTTGTCTCCTTTCTAAAATAAACAATCTCTTTCTTTTCATTCTTCCTTCAGATTGATGTATTCAGACCATTTATCATTCTCATCGCTCCTCTCTGAACCCTATCTCATTCTGTAGTGAATATATGTATATTATATGGGATGACCACTACTGCTTATAGTATTCCAGGTGAAGCCACCCCCCTGATTTATATAAAGGTATTATAATATTTTCCATTTTATTCTCCATCTCAGTACTTATGCATGCCAACATTTTGTCCGCCTTTTGACAAGAGCTGCATACTGAGCAGAGATCTTCATTAAGCTGTCCACAGTGATGTCCAAGTTCCATTTGTGAGTTGTCACAGTTAAGTTAGAACCCTGTAAGGTGTTTGAGTAGTACAGATTTTACTCTGTAAAATATATTATTTGCATTTGTCAACAATAAACTTCACCTGCCCTAGTGCTTCCCAACCACCTACCTTGGTTAGGTTCCTCTGAAGTCTTCAGAAGTCCTCTCTGGATTTGATTAACCTAAACAGCTTTATGTCATTTGCAAATGTTGGTTTCTCTTTCCAGATCATTAATAAGTATAAAAGAGAACATGAGACATAACATGGAACTTTGAGGCTGTTAACCTTTTGCAATAATGAAAATGGACTATTTATTCCTGCTATATATCCTGCTTCTGAGCCAGGTTTTGATCTATTACAATACTTTGTCCCATGATTACTTAGTTTCTTTGCCAATGGTATTGCCAAAACCAAGTCTCCAAAAATCATAAGTCAGCTCTCAGAAATCATGAGATTGGATTAAAATCATGACGTATTTTTGAAATAATAAAATTTGGGGTTCTTTTAATTTGTATCCTGGTTTCTGAGCCTTTAGCTTACATTTGCTTCATGTTTCAAGGTTCTCTCTGCAACAGTCAGAGATAAAAACCTGAGACTTTAAGATAAATATCAAAAGACTTGCAATAAAATCATGAGAGTTGACAACACTGTTTCATGCAACACCTTGTCAAAGGCCTTTTGAAAGAATGAATTATGTCACCTGGTTCTGTTTTATCCCTTATTTTACTGACACTTTCAAAGAAGTCTAAGGGCTTGTCTACATTACCTGCAGGATAGATGGGCACCGATCAATCCAGTGGGGGTCGATCTATTGTGTGTAGTGTAGATGCGATAAATTGACCACTGAGCGCTCTCCCGTCGACTCTGGGTACTTCACCAGAGCGAGAGGTGCAGGCAGAGTCGACGGGGGAGCGTCAGCTGTCGACTCACCACAGTGAAGACACCGCTGTGAGTAGATCTAAGAACATCGACTTCAGCTACATTATTCACGTAGCTGAAGTTGCGTAACTTAGATCGATTCCCCTCACCCCAGTGAAGACCAGACCTAAGAGACTAGTGAGACACAATTTTCCTTTGCAGAAGCCGTGTTGGTTAGACCCTGTCATATCATGATTTTCCAGCTGTTTTCACATTCTATTTTTAATTATTTCAACCAATTTTCCAAGTACAAATGTAAGATTTCACTGCTTTGTAATTACACAGATCTCCTGTACATACTTTTTAAAATATAGACACAATATTGCTACCCTCCAATTCTCTGATATATTAGCTGTTTTTATTAAGCGACTGCACAGTTTTTCTAGCAGCTCAGCCATTTAATATCTTAAGCTCTTTCAGAATTGGAGGTGGTGACACTGCTTTTTAAATTATCATTTTTTCCCAGCACCGAATTACTTTTAAATAGCAAAATCAGTACATATTGTAATAGTTCAGTTAATTGCTGGATTATTCTGGGGGAAGAATTTTGCATGTGGAAATTAAAATGAGCACTTTGAAAAAGTTATACAATGATAAAGGAAGATTTTACAGAAAACGTTGGTTGGAATGAGTTTAACAATGGCATCAAAATGGGTGGCGGGGGGGAACAGACAAAGAAAAATAGACATTCAAGAGGACAGCAGTGGCTAGGACTAAATCAGCAATTGCAGTAAATGCAGCAGCTGTAATAAGTACTGCATCTCCTTTGCCTGCTTCACAGTTAATTTCCTCCTACCAGGGTAGCTGAAATTTACCCTGCTGGTTTAATATATACTGCCTGGAGAGAAAGGGAGAGAGGGAGAAAGATCATACTAGGATAAATATGGTACTACTAGAGCCAGGTGACATCAGCAGTTTTGTAAGACAGCTTACAACATACCCATTGCTTGAAAAGACCCAGGCATATTTACATTTAAAAATAACTATGGGGGCTTCATATTTCCTTAATTGCTACTCTCCAACTCTCTTGAATCCAGGTTCGGTTGTGTAATCCTGGTGACACATAGGAGCAGGTTATGTACTCAGGTCAAAATAAGAAGATAAAAAATATATCTGAGATTTCAGAAATCCTGCAGGATCAGAGGAATACTAGACATGACTGAGCTATCTGCCCACTTCCATTACGTGCACCACCCAAGAGCCAGCTTGCAAGGGCTCTACACAGAACATCACTAGTCACTAGCTAATGGCAATATAAACAGAGCAAACTATTGGGGTGAGGAGCAGAACAGAACTTCAAGGGAGTCTCAGGCCAGCAAGGCCAGGTTTATCTTAAGTATACAGTGCTTGTAACAAGAGGAAACAAAAATGGCTCCTCTCCTAAAGTGCACTGATGCAAGGTATGGGGAGAAGTCAGAAATTATAATTTGCCTGGTTCACTTAATAATGTATGACATTTTTATACAGCTCTGGTACAAAGTGAACAAACATGTTACTTGCCCTATAATGTATCAGACTTGTGGGTGTGAACAATCAAAAGCTCAGTCACAAAATATTCAAAAAGATGGACTTTGAAAAGTAAATAAATGAATGTTCTGTTCTGCCATGAACATCTACAGACAGACTCTGGATTTTCTTGCAGAGTCTCAGTTTGATCAGGTGCATTTCCTGAAATGGCGATCCCCACGTTCAAAATGCAAATGTGGTTACTAAGTGTTTACAGAATAGACAGGGCAAATCCAGCAGCCTTTACTTAGCCAAAACTCCCAAGTTTGGCCCAAATCTTTTTATTTCATTTAATACTGTTGACAAGGTCAACACCCAGTGTCATCCATGATGATGTTGCCCCTAAATAAGAATGAATCTTTTGCTTCTCCTGCATCAGGCAAGTTTAGCACATGGGAAATATTGGTTTACATATAATTTTAAAGGAAAAGGTGATTTCCGATAAAGCTCATAATTGCCAGAAGATATGACTCTACCCACAAATGCCAACAAGCACTGAGAATTTTCCTAGGATTTTTGGCACAATAGTTATATTACACTGCCATCCACTGACCGTCTCTTGTAAGTACATGCACCGATAGAAACAGAAGCTGTTTTACATTGACTTGGCTTAATTCCCACTGAAAGACCAGCCTTCCCTAGACAGATATACTCCCAATTCATTTCCTCCTGCAATGATAACTGTGAAATTTACCCAGCTCACAAAGGAAGAGAAATAATTTCTCTAATAGCCTTAATGGGTTTTTAGAGACCTTGGCTAGCATCCAAGTGAGACTTAGACATGGCTGTGCAGACAAAGTGAATGCAGAGCTTACTCTCGTGTGTATGAGTATGTGTGTGTTGTGTGTGTGGTTTTATTGTCAGATAAGTTTCAGAAAAGATGTATTAATTGAACCCCTCAGCAGTGATGCGCCCGCCAATAGCTTTCCCTTACTATATCAAGGGATGTGAATGAAAACTAATTGTGCTTCAAAGAAAAGGCAAATCACAAGTCTGTTGTAGGATTAGGTTTTCCTTTAATTAAGACTGTTGAAATAAACAGCAAGAGAGCTGTTATGGACTTTTTCATGTTATATTTTAGTTCCAGTTTCTCTATTGAAATATGAGACTATCATGTTGTTACAAAAGAAGATCAAAGAACAGAATACACTAGAAAAGCCAGAAGAAGCATTCAGAAATTAATATTTAAGTTTTACTTAAGTGAAGTAAAATTTCCCTGAATTAATCTAGTAAAAATATTTTGAATATTTCAGTTACAAATGGACCAATATGATAAACTCTTACTATTCAAATTTAATAATAGCTGCTGTACTCATGCACTGCTGTGACTGGTGATGGGTATGTGAAGACAGCTTTTAGATAAAATCATGTAAATGATTCCAGTCTTGCTATTATCTACATCACTAACAGTAGATTTACATACCATGTAGGTTGTAATATATATAGTGTGTACATATGTACCATTGTATGATATGTCAGCATGAGAGCAAGTATATACTGCACAGTGTAACCATACTGTACAAACTGTTTATTGCCTCTTCCAAGAATTTGAGGCAGGAAGATATGACTTTTTTGGTGGTCTCAGTTTCCTTTAGATGTGACTGACTGAGCAACAATGAGCAGCAAGGGAAGGATATTTTAAGGACCATGGACAATTAACCAGGAAGCTAGGAAGGATGGTCCAGTTGGTCTAGTCTCAGACTTGGGTTTACTTCCTTGCCCTGTTGCAGATTTCCCGTGTGATCTTGGGTGAGTTGCCTCAGCTCTTCATTTATAAAATGGGATAATAGCACTTCTGCATCTCACAAGAGTGCTGCATAAATATATTTGTAACCCTTCTGCCAGGTGGAGCTGGTAGCAACCAGGACCGGGTTCAATATTTAGGGGTTCCTCTTCAAAAATTCAACACAGAACCGGTTCAAGCCCCCACTCAGTAACCTGCAAAAATTACACACCACCTGGGGGCACCTCTGAGACGCAAAACTTTGCCTCTCGCAAACACAGAGTCTGAGTGTAAAAAAAGAAACATTTAATGAGAGGAGGGAAGTCACCCAACATTAATTAGGGAAAACACCACAAGCAGGATTCATAATCATAAAACTGTGAGCAGGACACCCACCCCAGAATGTGTGGGGCAGTATCTTCTGCCTCATGTTCTTGAGTTCTACAACCAAAAGTTCCGTTTCTATGCCCCTCTCTGCTCCCTCACCATACCCCGCTCACAGTGGCTGTCCTTAGCACTTGCTACGGCTAGCTGGCCCACCAGCTGCTCATTCACCAGCCAACTATCAGTCACCTTTTACTACCACCTGCCTTTTGGCTGTGACTGCTACAGGTCAATCTTTTAGTGATCAACAGCTCTTTACAAACTGGGCAGAAACACTGCCCCACCACAAATGATTTCAGCTCTCCTTTGATCACTTTAACATAACAAAAGGCTCCTAATAAAAACCAATTTAGCTCTATCTTTGAACAGTAGGGATGAATAGGTTAAACCAAACCAGAGATCCTTAGGAAGCATCCACACCTCCTATCCCTATTTCTCTTACTTTCATAAGGGTCTGGCATTCGAGCCCCTGGCTTAGCAAGTTCCTTTCAGCTGAGGGTGACCCCTGTACAAGCTCAGCACAGTTCTGCTCCCCTTTAGATATACAATGAAGATAACAATACTGATAACAACATTTCACTACCCCTGCATTCCATACTAAAGTGATTTGTAACCCAACATCAGCCAAAGCTGATCACTTGGAGCTACACAGCTCCTGACTGTGCATACCTATGCAGAGTAGGTGTGTTCATGTAAACACAGTTTGCTCCTGAAGTCTCTCCTCCTCCCGAACTAGCTGTCAGGGGAGAGTTCATTCAGACCCTGCTTACATCTTAAAGATTGTGAGATGACCAAATGCTATGTTAATGGGGTCCACATAAGTACCTAGGGTATATGGAACACATAGATTCTTATGGACAAGGAATAGGTGGCAGAACAGACTGTATTATGTATTCTGCTGTTTGTAATCTATATATGTGAATAAAGGTTTAAGAATCCTTCTCCATTGAAGATTTCCACTTGCCTCATGAGTTTTAGAAGGTACTTCTTTCTGGTATCTAGACCCTAACCCATGATGGCAAAGAGAAGGAAAGGTGACAGTTAACATTATCACCCTGAGCAGAAAATCTACCCTGGGTACCTGCTTTCACTGCCATTCTTCAAAGAAGGAAACTATTTCTCACAGCAGGTAAGTGAGCACACACTAGGGCAGGGGTAGTCAATAGGCAGACTGCAGGCCAAATCTAGACTGCCAGCTGTTTTTGAATGGACCCCAAAATCTTATCTATTTCTTTGGTTGTTTGTTTATTTTCTCTGGAGTCTGAACCTTGACAAAAAATAATTAACTATCCCTACACTAGGGGCTGTCATGCAATCCCACTGCAGTTAGTGGGAACTGATGGTGCTTGCTGCATCCTGGGACTGCACACCACCTTAAAAGATTTCACTCTAATATATACATTATGAAAAAAAAATGTTCTTATTAACTGGTGAAGGTTATTATCAGGTGCATATCCCATATAAATATGAAGGTCCAAATTCATCAACTCTGGTGGCTTCAATGGAGAAGATGTAGTTCCGAGCAGTTTCCTATGCCCTGACCATTTGGCCATGCATCCAAAATGGCCATTCTAATCTCTGCCACACTCTCCTTCCCCAATCTCTGGTGACTGCCCCTCTCTTTGTCAATCCCTGTACACAATTCTTTCATTAACGCCCTTCCACACTTTTATTTGAGGCTGTACCACTCTCCTCACCCACACCCAGGTTTCCTCTGTCCACTTACATTGGCTCTCAGTAAAAGATGCTGCTTCTCCAGCTGCTGTGCTAGCTGCCTTCCCAGGTATGGCCCACATGTGGCCAGTTACTCTAGCAGCTACAACAGAAGAAGACCAGGGGGCAGCAGGCAGACAGTTGTGAAGGAGTCTGGCTTCATAGGAGCTGCCAACCACTGTACCTGCTCCCCAGCATCAGTGTAAACTTTCTATAGTGAAGGTAGAGTATTGACATCTTTCCCCAGCTCCTGCTGGCCTTCCCTTTCCCCCCACCCTCCCCTCAAAATCTTTTGATACCTCTCTACCCTTTCCCCAAATAGGCCAATCAGAAACAGAGGGAGGGGCATTTCTCATAGGACGCTTCTTTCCTCTATGATAGCAGCAGCTCTTGCAGGTCCCTCTGGATTTTTAGTCCCCAGTGACTACTGGAATGGCTTTTATACCTATGCAGTGGTGTTATACCAAAGGTAAATTTGGCCCCAAACCTGTAAACTGTGACTATTTGAAAAAAATGACAGCACATTATTCTTTTTTATTGCTCATCCATAATGATTTGAGAGGATCACATGCAAATGGACAAGTGTACCCAACTAGCTCTCTTTTCTTTTCAGCAGTAACACACTAAAGGTTTCAAGAATCTGGATGATCTTAAAATCTTTGGATGCATTTGGGAAAATCTAAATTCCCATTGCCACGCTGTGGGAGTACTTATCTTAATGACACTAATGCTATACATTTTTTCATAATATCTAAATAGAGCTATAATTCTGATCTGTTATGATGCTATAACTCAGTTAAACTGTGGAGTAACTCAGCAGAAAGGGAACAAGAACAGTTGTGGCTAGGAAGTTCTTTTCCCCTGGAGATAGTGTTTTTGGTTACTATAT
This sequence comes from Trachemys scripta elegans, assembly GCF_013100865.1. Lineage (NCBI taxonomy): Eukaryota > Metazoa > Chordata > Testudines > Emydidae > Trachemys > Trachemys scripta. The sequence continues at coordinate 115,816,964 of NC_048299.1, read as the reverse complement.
TTAACTCTTATTATAATCAGAAAGAAAATAGGAAAAACTCACGAATTTGGGGTTCAGCCAAATATATGACTCCTGAGTGCAGATTCCTACTTTCTCCAAGACTGCTTCTGGCTCCCAAGCAAATGTGACATCAATTCCCCTGAACACCAGTGCAAGGAGAGAGGAAAGGGAAGTTGCAGTTGACATTTTGTTTAACAAAGACAAGGGTTGTGCTCTTCACCCTGTAACATTCCCCTAAATGCTTTGTTCCCTTGGGTGCTACTAGCATTTCTTCTTATTTTCTTTGAATTTTATGAATTCACTTTTTTTCATATTTTGCAGCTATTTGAATACTTTTACAGTCCCAAAATACTTGAATTATCTTGTGCAGCTGCACTGGAGGAATATAATACTTTAGACTTTTCAAAAAATGAACAAAAGCCCAAATTCACCAATTTTTCCTTTTCCAGGAGTCTTTACAGTCTTTTGCTTTACACGGGTCTTTCCCAGACTTCTAGTCTCAGCACAGGACAGATTAAATGCTGGTTTAAGCTTGGCACTCTTGAGACAGGTACTTAAAGCTGTTTGAACATTTCTGCTTTATCCCTTTACTAAGAGCTACAATACTAAAAAGAATTCCCTTCCTCAAAGACTGTTGAAGTCTAACAAAGATAATATCAAAACTTCGGTGGATTTTAGTGCTCATGAAAGTTAAGGGCTGAATGTACTTGCTACAAGCAGACCCTATCAATGGATCTCCATGAGGTATAATTGCCATCTGCCCAAGCTAACCATTTCTTGCATCTTAGTATTCGTTCCAACATCCTCTATGTGTAACACTTATCTTCAATTTTCCTTGCTTTGTCCAGTTTCCCTGAATATTGAGTTGATATTCATGCTGTGGTGCTGCTTGCCAGTTGTCCCCAAAGTGCCTTGACAAGGAGTAGCTTCTCTGCCCATGACACACCTTGCATTTTCCACCCTTACACATATGCACAGGGAATGGTTGTGATCTGGCACTTAACATTGCAGTATTATAATGCTTTAGCCTTTAATATAGACCTCACTTACCTGACTGTCATAATTGTTTAATCTACCATAGCAGGTCCAATTTTGCTTCCATTTGGCATCAAGAAGTCTTTTGCCATAGGCTTCAAAGGAAACAGGATCATTCCCATAGCTTTATGGATTGCATTTTACTTTTTTTTTTCTTTTAATAGGTCCAAACCTGTGAAGTTCCAGAAGGGAAAATAAGGGAAAACATCTTTAAAATTTCTGATTTTGACAGTTCCTCCAAATCATAAAATTAGGGCCACTTTCTCTCTTGCCAGCACATTGTGTTTCATCCTCTCAAATTAGCTTGCCTATCTCTGTGGCAGTCATTCTTTTTTTTACAGACCTGTCAGTTATATGCCCAGTTATTTTGAAACGGTCAAGGTTAAACCTGTATTATTATATTATCCATGAACTGTTATGCTGTAAATGTACAACTTCAAGAATGTTTGTCCATGTTCCATCTCTTGGGAAGAGTTTGTTCCTGTCTTTTTCCTGGTTAAAGAGCAATTGTGAAAGCCCTTCTTCTAAGAACTATTGTTATATTTCTAATATCTCCTCTTGGAATCTAGCCTGTCCAAATCTTCTTTGGTTCTGCATAATGGTCAGCTCATAAAGTATAACCTTTTTCTATACACCCTTTGTTCAGATTAAAGTTTGTTTGCTTGTTAGCCCAGACTCTCCCCAGATAGCTGTTGACTGTTTTTCACCGATGTGTCAGACAATGCATAGATTTTATGGCCAGAAGAGACTACTAGATCATCTAATCTGATCTCCTGTATATCAAAAGACATTAAATTTCACCATTATCCCTGTATTGAGACCAATAAATTGTATTTGACTAAAGCATATCTTTTAGAAAGGCATCCAGTCTTGATCTGAAGACACCAAGAGATGGAGAATCCATCACTTCCCTTGGTAGTTTGTTCCAGTGGTTAATCACTCTCATTGTTAAGGTGCATCTACACTTACAACAGTGCCCAGCTAGCACAGGTATAAGTAGCAGTGTAGATAGTGAGGCATGGCTTAGGTGAGTAGAATAAAGTAGAGTGTGCTATATGCCTGAACACCCAGGGTATATACTACACAAATCTCTACATGCCCATGCAATGCCTCCCACTCCACACTGCTAAAAATAGCTGTCTCTCTCTTGCCAGAGCCTTTTGCTGCCACAGAGAAAGGCTCTGGCAGCCAGGAAAGACTCCAACAGTGGGGATGCAGCAGGGAAAGGCTCTGGCACCTCTCCACTGCTGGAGCCTTTCTCCGTTTCCTCCCCATTGCTGAAGCCTGTCTTTGTGGTGTGTAGCTACACACTGTAGTGAAAAGTGTGGACACAGTCTGCCTTTCATTGTGTTGTGTAGCTACATGGGTAGAGCCTGTACTCTACATGCTGCCCTAAGTGTAGACGTAGCATTAGAGATTTGTGCCATGTTACAAATTTGAATTGGCCTGTCAGTGTCTAGCCATTGATTCTCATTATGCCTTTCTCCACTAAAGAGCTGTTTAGTACCCAGTATTTTTCCCTGTGAAGCACTTATACAATGTAATCAAGTCACCTCAGTCATCCTTCTGATACACTATGCAGATTGAGCTCATTTAATAGCTCACAGTAAGATCTTTTCTCCAGCCCTTAAGTCATTTATGTGGCTCTTATGCACCCTTTCCAATTTTTCAACATCCTGCTTTAATATGGACACCAGACCTATACTTAGTATTCCAACATAAGTCTTTAATTCTTTTTCAATAATAGCCTTGAAGTTCCCATAATTCTCTGTCTCTCAATAGCACTGATCTATATGTGATGCCTCAATAAAGAGTAGGCTGTCGGTCACTGGGTCCATTTTCTCAGTATGTACCGTATTACATTTATCACTAGGTTTGAACGTGTGGAGCTGGGCTAAAGTCTTCTGGTGAACAGCTTACATCTGTGGGTTTCTCATCCCTTGGTGTTCTGCTGAAGTTTAAATCTGTTCACTGCCCATTTCCTTTCTGTTGTTTTTGCTTTAAGGGGTGAGTTTTCCCCACAAGGGTTATTGTTTTGCAATGGAATAAGAGGCTTTATTGTTTACGGAATTGTTTTTATTCTTTGTACAATACCTAGGGACTTTTGATGGGTGCTTTATAAAATGAAAAATAAACAAAGGAATCCTGTCTATGAGCTGTTGCAATCACAGTGCCTGCAGCAGGGACATCAGCCATGGCACTAGCAACAAGTCTCACAGTGCTAGGCCGGGCCGAGGGATTGGTGCTGCAGCACTTTATAAAGAGTAACCAGGCAAACTTTTATCATTCTTGGTGGGAGGAGGGGGATTTTTGTAGTTTATTGGTAGCTTCCATTCCCTGTTTTATTTGTATGGGTTTTTTAATATAACAAAAAACAAACAAACTAGAAAAGTCAATATGGTTTAGACAGAGAAGTCAACAACAAGCAACCCATAAAAGCTTAGTCTACATTTGGAGTGAACTGCTCACTGCTGTGTGTAAAGTACATCAGCCCCACACAGCTCCTCGCAACCCCACCATTCCAGAAAGAATGTCATGATACTAATGTTGAGAGTTGGTGTCCTGGCAGAAACAAGTGCATATGCAGAGGGCAGGGCATGCTAACTGAACACCATGATGCCACCATGATTACTCACAGCATACAGCCGAGGGATGGACATCCTAACATTAGCACAGAGGGCAAAGTATGAAGTGCCTAATATGAAACAGATACATCTGTTAAACCCTTTTCCAAAATACAGCTCAGAGTGAGCAGAATTAGACACATGAGGAGCACTTTGCAAAATCCCACTCTTTATTTTTTGTTCGTCTTATTTTTTACCTGTCCTGGTGCCTCCTTTCCTATTTTTCCCTTTTTTAATTCTGCTTATGCCCTCAGCTCTATTCTTCTTTCCTCCCCTTAACAACATGAAGATTTTTTCTTCCCCTCCCAATTCTTTCATTCTACAAAGGACAGAGCTCTCTCCTGCCAGTAGCACTACATGTGTTGTCTAGAGCAGTGTTTCACTATGATCATGCAGGCAGCAGAACAATTGCATGGAAAAGGAGGCTTCACTTAATTGGTTGCAGGGTAAGACTTCTGCTAGGGACCTGTGCTTTACAATAGAGACAGATATAATGAGGATGGGGTGCAAACAATACCACTTAGCTCTTCGACAGTACGTTTTATTCATACATGTCAGAGCAATCTTACATTACATCTACACTACATACCTACCCTCCTTTTGGCTATGTCTACACCATGAGCTAGGAGTGTGGTTCCAAGTTCATGTAGAAGTACTCGCACTAGCTCTCATTGAAGTAATGTGAGTACAATTAACAGTGTAGCCACGGTAGCACTGATAGCAGCAGTGGTGGGATGGATGAGCTGTGCCAAGTACAAATGTGCCTGAAACTGGTGGGTTACATACTCAACATGGCTCAGCCATGCCTCCACTGCCAGTACCCATGCCATTGCAGTTACACTGCTATTATACTCATGCTAGCTCTTATTGAGCTAGCATGGATATGTGTACACAAGCAGGGGAATCACAGCCCTAGCTTGTAGGAAAGCGTAGCCAAAAGGAAGATTGGTATCATTATTCCCATTTTACAGGCAAGGAAACTGAGGCACAGAGTGGTGAACAGAACTTGGCTCCTAGGCCAGTGGCCCAGCCCTTGGCTCCAACTTCCTCCTTACTAGAAGGCTCAGATATTGTAGTTATGTAACATTATCCTGAAGACACAGCAACAGAATGTTACAAAGAACAATCTCTGTCATCATATGTCCCCACCCAATACTGTAATTCAAATATTATGTAACTCCCTATGGATTTTTAATGCAGCAGACATCACAGTATGTAGGTGTGGTATAGTAAGCTTTATTATATTACTAACCTATACTATCTCAGTGATGTTATGCTATTATATTGAATATATACTATTCTCCATTCCTGGGTGAGCAAAGGAGCCACACAAATATGCTGGACTGTACGCAGAATAAAAATTAATTGGCCTCCAGCTTTTGAATAATATCTACAGAAAAGCAAGAACATACTGTAGATAATTAGGTCAGACTTGAACAGGCTCCTAAGCCTGCTTTCCATCCATAAAGCTTCTGCCTCATGGCTGCAGTTACAGTTATGCTGTTTTAATCCAAGGAGAAAGGAGATTTTAAGGGCTTTGTGCTTTGCAACTTTGGGGATTTTCTCTTAGATAATAAACAGCAGAGATTAAAAGTCGTGGGCTTTTTTAAAAAATTATTTATGTATTTATCCTTTGAAACCTGAGATAATAACAGGATTTTGCAGCCGAGAGGAGATTATAATAGTAATAAATTATAAGTGATCTTAAAATAGTTAACCGGGTAAGTAATTATGGGGACTTTCACTTCTGCACAAATACTAAGGCATTTAAAATTTACATGAGAAATAAAGATATTTCTCAGATCCTAAACACCTTACTTCACTCTACATGGACTTACTCAGAAAAAAGGCAAATGTTTGAAACTGGAAGATTCAGCAAGCAGAAGCTATTTTTACACTGCTTTTTTTAACCAGCAAGTACATTAAAAATGAGTTTAAGAGCAACTACATAGTAACCTGAAATTTAAAAAGTCCTGTTACACATAACCACCTTACCACCAGTTCCCAGACATAAGTGACTCTTGGGATTACTGTAATGAGTGACAGTGCCAGTCAGTCACTAAATACACATGAGGGTCACTGACTATTGCCCAGATCTTGTTTTGTGTAGCAAACAGGTGTACTGCTGCCTGCGCCCATATGCAACATAATGCAGGATCAGAACCCATACCAGCAGGGGGGGAGCCATGGCACACAGCGCATACACATTTGACAAAGGCACATGCTGGAGTATTGTGTCTCGCTACTTGCCTGAACCGCTGAGTTAAATAAGATAGGCTATTGAATAGTGAAAAAATCAGAATTTGAATTGACTTGGATTAATTAACTCTGCTGCTGCTTTGAATACTGAAGTTTAGTTAATTTGCATACAATATATTTAGTGAATGAAGCTGAAAGCTGTGAGCTCAAGGACTAAGTCATGCAAATCTCATTTTACCCCTGAGGTTCTCTCAGACCATGCTCATTTACTGTTTAGAAAGGGTAGTACTAACCCTGCTAATTCACACTGTTTGAACTCTTTTAAATCTAAAGGTCAGGGACTGGTGAGATTCTCTCCCCCTTTGATGCCTACTTTTCACCATTTCTGAATGTAACAGGTGAATGGCAACATTGCCTGTGTCTATAAGCTCTAATTTAAAATACTTTAGGACAAGAATTTCAAAAATTTCAAAAGAATTTCGAAAATAGGAGCCTAAAGTTAGACTCTTAAATCTGTATTTAGGCACTTAAATATGTAATCTATTTTTAAAAGTGCTGAGCACCCAGCAGCTCTCATTCCCTTCAATGGAGGTGTGAAGTAAAAGGTAGCAGGATGAAGATGGGGTGGGTGTGGAGTAGGGCATCCCATAAAGACATACCAGTCTTCTACCCTAAAGTCACTGGGTATCTCACAATCTCTCCTGCTGAAGCTGTTATACTTTGAATACACTATATAACTATTCATTGGAGGCACACTGGGTCTCTTGGGTGAGTCCCCCTAGCCACTGCTCTACAGAATCATTCTCCCTCTTTCCTTGGCCCAATAAATGTTTTAGCATTTCATACAAAGTAAACCAAGTTGGACAGGAAAGACTGAGAAAACCCCAATGGATGAGACATTCATCTTGGTGTGGGGCAGACCTGCACTCAGCTCTCTTTTTCACTTCAAGCAAAGTGGGGATTTGAACCAGCATCTTTTCCATCCAGGAGAAATGTGGCAACTAACAGTTGTTAGGGGAGTACCACCCTCCTTCTCAGTTGTGTTTTGGGTAGGGCCCAATTTAGTAGGTTGCCCTGAGGTGGCCTCTGAGCACATACCCAATCAGGACCCACAAGGAAGATAGGCAAGGGAATGCCTAGTTTGAGAATTCCACTGTGAGTTAAGTGTCGTGCTGTTTGGTGGTGTCAGGACTCAGGTGGCTGTGCACATTTCCAGCTGCAGAAATGTGGGTATTTAGGGGACATTCTCCGTGAAAATGTAGGCACCCAGGCATTTTCGATGGCAGCTGAGCAGGGGGGTTGTGAATTCCAGTGGCACCTACATATTGCACTTAGGCACCTAAAGTGGCAACTAAGCACCTACTTCACCCTTGTGAATCCAGTCTAGAGTTTCTAACTATTCTTGATCAGCTTGATTGTAGAACTTCAAATTTTACAGTTAAATAATGCTGGTCAAGTATTCTTTGTCAAATGCATTATTCCAATATGCTGTTATTCGTCAAAATAATTATTCAACAAATAGTTCTTCGGCAGCATTTGACCAGTTCCATAGATGGCTGAATGCTATTCATTGAATAAATAATTTAATGTATAATGGCAATATTGGTTGAATAATTCATGGGAAGAATATTTTTTCAAGTATTTTATCAGCACTATTAAATACCAGTAAAATCTAGGACATAATCTAGGCTTATTTATAAATTATGGCCTTATTCTTTGGTAAACTTGTCTCTGCTTTATAAAGTCTGCATGAGTAAACAGATGGTAGCTAAAGTCTGGATAGCCAATAAAGGTGTGAGGACTCAGAAACACAGAGCTCTTAACTCATAGTTTCATATGCATTGCTAACTACACATTAGTAATCCAAGATATATTAATAAAGCATATGTTGAAAAAGATTGTGCATATATATTGTAAGTCAGAGTTAAGGTTTTTATGGGAATGTCCAGGTTAAATTTCATGTCATTAACATAATGTCTGAATTATTAGGATAATACACTTCTGTAAATGAGCTTAACTAATCATTTCCAGTCATTATCATGCTTAAAACATTTTACTGCAATGTTCTTTTCATATATTTTTTTCTATATAAGTGTTATTATATATGGTAGATGATAAGTATGCTTCTGAGGATTAGATTGTTATTGGTAAATGTCAGTAAACGTCAATTTCACTATGCATGCACAAACCAAGGGAAAATATTTCTATCAATAATAATCTAAATGTACAGATAGGCAGAGTCATAAAAATGCTTCTTGAGAACTTAGAATTTGATTTAAGGATATTTACTTTGTATATTTTGGCATGTGATGATGACAATTTGTGTTATAGGTTAATTGATTCATAGACTCTAAAGCCACAAGTGACCATTGTGATAATCTAGTCTGATCTCCTGTATATTACAGACCATAGAACGTCCCCAAAATCTTCCTCCAGTATATCTTTTAGAAAAATATCCAGTCTTGATTTAAAAATTGTCGATCTTGATGTAAAGAATTGTAATGGTTACAAAACTTAAACATTTTTAATCTCAAAATCTACTGTCATTAAATAATTATTGTCTGACCCTCCCATTGTCTGACTCCCCCCATAATTTCCCACAATTGTGAAAATTTAAATTAATAAAAATCACACAAAATGCTTAAAACTCATAATTTTGCACAACTGAACATTCAAACTGAAAAAAATTAAAAAACCTTATGAATGAACCTGGACATTATCCAGGGGTGGGCAAACTATGGCCCATGGGCCAGATCCGGCCTTCCAGCCATTTTAATTCGGCCCTCGAGCTCTCACTGGGGAGTGAGGTCTGGGGTTTGCCCTGCTCTGGCACTCCAGCCGGGGACCAGGGTTGGGGGCCGCTCCACGCAGCTCCCGGAAGCAGCAGCATGCCCCCTCTCCGGCTCCTACACATAGGGGCAGCCAGGGAGCTCCGTTCTGCATGCTCCCCCACCCCAAGCACCACTCCCACAGCGCCCATTGGCCAGGAAGCACAGCCAATGGGAGCAGCGGAGGCAGTGCCTGCAGCCAGGGTAGTGTGCAGAGCTGCCTGGCTGCCTCCACGTAGGAGCTGGAGAAGGGACATGCCACTGCTTTTGGGAACCACTTGAGGTAAATGCCACCTGGAGCTGCACCCCTGAGCCTCCCCGCATGCCCCAACCCCCTGCCCCAGCCCTGATCCCCTTCCCACACTCCAAACCCCTCGGTCCCATCCCCAGCCCTGATAACCCTCCCACCCTCCTGCACCCCAAACCACTCATCCCCAGCCGCAGCCCATAGCTCAAACCCCCAACCAGAGCCCTCACCCCCTCCCACACCCCAACCCCAATTTTGTGAGTATTCATGACCCGCCATACAATTGCTATTCCCAGATGTGACCCTTGGACCAAAAAGTTTGCGCACCCCTGACATTATCAGTCAAATTAAAACAAAATCAAGTTCTGTCACCTAATAATAAGTTAGCAACTTTGTGTATACAAGACTTATATCTATAGATATAATTATAGATTTATAGATGGCATTTAAATTTGGCATATATTTAACTTCCAGTAAAATCACTATCTTAATCACTCTTCTGGGATAGTTTTGAAGCCAAAAGCTGTTAATAAACTGACTAATAGGTTTCAGATTTCAGTAGGGAGGGACAATTTTCAGCATGGGTCCTTTTAGGTCCCTTGAAGCTCGGGGATTTATTTGTTTGTTTCCCCTATCTAAATGGTGTCCCTGCTAGTAGACTATTAAAATTTTTCAGGGGCATATTCTTTCTTTTGCCACTTATACATGACTGTGAATCTAGTTTTCAGCCATGAAGTTCCCTTTCACACCTATCTCTGGTATTTAAAATGCCTGCCTTGCTCTCAACTCTCTGATGAAGAATTTAGATTGGATGCAAAGGATCAGGCTAGCACTTTTAGTGAAACCTCATTACTCTGAGAAGTGAAATATGTATCTTCAGGTGAGATCCATTTACAAAATGGATCATCATCGAAAGAATGGTGGGGAGGCAGCAGAGGGAGAGCTGTTCACAAGATTATCCTGTTAGAAGGATTTTCAGTACATGGGATTATCTATAATGAGATTAACCACTAGGAGATCAAATTCTGAATGGATGCTCCAGGGAGAGACAAAATGCCCACTAAAACAATAGAGAAGTGGGAGGTGAGAGCTACAGCAACTAAGAAAAAGTCTGCACTTAAGAACATTACTTTTCAGGTACTACAAAAAGGAGAAGAATGGTGGCAAATTTTCAGGAATGCAGATCAAGTGTGCTTGTACCATCAACAAGAGGAGTGCAGACAATGTTAGGAAGAGTGTGGCTTCTGAAGAGTGTGTCAAGATGTGATAAAAACTGGCTATAGACTATTTATTAATGAATTGCTGAGGATCCATAGTGAGAGTTGCTAGATGACTATGCAAACAGTCACAATGTGCATTATATTTCATATGCTTTTAGAGGAATCCCATTCAAAGGCATTTTAAATGCAGGCAAAATCGATATAATAGTGAGAGCAGAAGGATAGCAATCACAATTCCCAGAGACTGTGTGAAAACACTGTGTGAAATATGTTCTGAAAATTATATGGGATTTTTTTTCATAGATATCCACTTGATAAAACATTGGTGTTCTCAGAAATGCAAAATTATATACTCCTTTTCACTGGTGCCATTCCTGTAATAAGTTCAAGGCAGCTTTTGTCAGAAAACCAGAAAAATGTGTTTAAAAGATGGTAACATTTGCAAGTCACTGTCCTAATTTTCCAAATGGAGGCCTGTTTTTGCACTTGTAATATATTGCAGCTGCAACTAATAGGCTAGATTGTGCTTTTAAGGAATAGCTCTAATTAGAGGCTGAGGTGGCACTGTCCCTCCCAAGGGGAAATAATTGAAAGACTGTGGGATAAATGTAGAAATGGGAGCACGACCATGGCCTTGTCCCTTCCCTGTGGGGGTATTGTGCACCTCTGGAGGTTCACAGAGGAAGAAGTTCAGGTGAAGCCCCAGGTATCTATGTATTGGCTAGTATGCTAGATAGTTAGGAAGTATGGGTAGAAAGAAAGGTTGGATAACTGAATAATTATCTGTCTCTAACACTTCTTGGTATCAAACATGAATTTGATACTAATACATAGTAGTTTGTTAACCACCAAAATAACTGACTTCACACGATTTTATTTTTTTAAGTATGTCAAACCAAACCAAAAATACTGTTGTTTTCAGCTTGTTCTCATCTGGGATATAGTGTGCTAGACAAAGGCTTGAATTGTGCAAACTTGCTATTTAAGAAAAATGTGCTACATCAGCATTTTCCACAAAGAAATTATTTGCAGAGATATAACTAACCTAATTACTCACCATTGTTGCAAGGAAGCATATTAATGTGCTATATATACTATTAGTACATACAACACAGATATGATCTACAAAGATTGAATTACAGTGGAAGGTTAAATAGAAGTAGAGGCAGCTATATATCTTCTGTTTTATGTGCTCCTTTTTAAATATCTATTTTTTATTTGAGAGTTTCTCATTCCCTTAGGTACAGCATGAACTTAAAAGCAACCTAGATTCTTCACAGGACTTTTAGAGTATATGATGGATCAATAATTTGTTGGTTTGTTTATGAAATATGCCAACTTACTGGGACAGAGTCATTTTTAAGAGGAAGCAAAGATCAATATATATGTGCATAGATTTATGGATGTCTTTGTTACAATCAGAATAAGTCTTTCTGTTAAAGAACTCTAAAAGGCAAACTTGGCTTTTCTTTTACATTGATGTATTAGCTTGTGAAGGTCACTTTAATTCTAAACACTAAGAAATATCACTTGGTGAGGCTTTTATTCTGATCAAATCCTTTTGTAATTTAATTTGAGCAGCATAAGTTCTAAAACACAAGCAACAAGCCTACTAACACTTTTAAACGTTATAATCATTAAGATTTGTCCATTTTCTTGGATGTGTCAAATATTTGCTTAAAACTATGAATCTTTCATCCACTGTTTAAAAGAACCATAAAATATCTTCTCTAAAACAAGGATTGAGATGCAATTTTAAAAATAAAATCTCTGATTAGAATTCTACTTAAGAAATAAACTACTGCATATATATCAGTCTATCTTTACAAAACAGACAATGGGTCAAATTCTTCCTTCATTTACATCCATGGAATCCCATTCATATCACTATGGCTGGATGGTTGTAAGTGAGGATAATATCATTTATATCAATAGGGTTACATGGGTGTATCTATTGGACATGTTACTGTGTAGCACTACTGGACTTGGTACATAGAATGCTTTGTCTATACGTACATATGTAGTTGCATGGACTTAACTAAGGACAAAATTTGGCCCTCATTTTTAAAAAGAACTATGCTTTATTATGTCACTTTAAAACTTGTATAGAAAATAGTGAGAGAGAGAGAAAGAGAGAGAGAGAGAAACTTTTCTGCAATATGACAGGTGAGATTGTCATCTTTGGAGTAAAAATGTGCGTAAGGAGAAAAGATGATCCAAAAGCTGACCAAAACAAGAGACTGTAAACTGTACCCTGTTCTCCCAGCAAATCCCTGGGTCTAAAGTTCCATAAGAAGAAAAGACAACTTTGACAGAGGTAACAGCACCCCTATTTATGGCTTCTAAGAACTAGCACACAGGAGATTTGGCTCAGATGTAAGAGCTCTCTCTGAGCCATAGCACAAAGTTTGTGACAGATGTCAGTAGCAACAATTCTCCTGTCACATGCATGGAACACAATTGATAAAATGTCCAATGGCCAGTTCTCTCACAAAATGAGTAAGTTACACCAAAAAACATGCAACAATGTCTAATAGTGCTACACAATAATACAGTATTACTTCTGATGTAGCTGTGAATGCCTTTTAGGTCTGGAATGGTGTTCCTATTGACAAACAAGTAATTGGAAATGCAGTGTATAGCTGCATTCAATCAAAAAGTAGTAAATGAACAAGAACCATGGGTGAAATCCTGGCACTGCTAAAGTCAATTGGAGTTTTGCAACTGAATCAATGGGGCCAAGATTTTCCCCTTATCTTTGATACCTGACCTATTCCAAGGCAAAAAAAAAAAATGGAAACAGTGTTTCCACATTTAGTAGAATACACTGGAGCACCAAATGACATACATCTCATTTCATACAACTTCCAATATATACTTATTGCTGCTCACCATGACAGCCATATTACAAACTATTCTTAAATCACTGTGACACTGGTCCATCCTGCAGTCTAAATCCACTATTATCAGCTGTGCTGCCACATAGGCAGAGTGGACCGGGACAGGCTAAAGCTCAATAAGGCAAACATAACTCTCTTGTGGTGCCTTTGGAGGAGAAAGTGTTGAGAAGGAAATGTGGAGTCTGATCCAAAGCCCAGTGAAGTCAGTGGAAAGACTTCTATTGAATTCATCAGGCTTTGGACCTATGTCTTTCTTTTAAAAGATATGCTGATGTTTTCTAGAGAGTTACTAAAAAGTGAGCAAGCCAGCTGCACCCTTTATCCCCTCACCCATGATGGCAGCAAAAAGTTTTGTGTGTAACTTACTCAATTTTTTTAAAGGACTGGCTACTGATCCTTCATCGAATGTGTTGCATGCATCAGATAGGAGATAATTGGGCCCTAAAACTGGGAATTAATATTTAATTTAATTTAATTTAATTTAATCAGTGCCGTGAAAAAATTCTAATTTTCCATTTGTTCAAAAAAGGTTGGGGGTGAACATTATCACAAAAAGAAATCATAACATGCTATGAAGAAAAAGTATATTAAAGAATGAATTATTCTGCTTTCTGCATGCATAATTATATTTATTGACTTTTCAAACAAAAGAAGAATGAATATTATTAAAGAATGAAAAACAATATTTATTGTTAAATGGAAACAATGGGTAATTGTATCATTAAGGTTGTTGTTTACTTGATCCATAACTACTAAAGCCATTTCACAAACTTTGCTTAGGAAACAAGACACAGTGAAATTGATTTTTGCATATTGGGTGCTATGTCAGAATGTACCCCTGTGTCCACACCATACACACAGTTGTAATAATCTTTGTACAAAGTAAGCTTTGTGAGGTACCATCTGAAAACTCATAATATGCCGCTCATTATTGTCCTGAAAAAATACGTGTGGCAAATGTGTGAATGTGACAGGTTGGACCCCCCGTTGGACCTGATGTGCTGGGGTCCCACTGAGCCTGCCTGCTCCACCACCCGTTCCACCAGCCTAGGCTTCCTCACCCTGTTCTTGTAGTGCCAGGCCGTCAAGCCTTCTCTGGCACACACACAGGTAAGGCCACATCCAGCTACAGACACATACTGAAATCAGCTCTGTGTGGGAGGATTCAGCTCAGGGATTTACCAGAACTCACGTGCACACCTCCTTTGGGTGTGTCTGTCTGGCTGCAGATATAGGCAGGAATGATTGGCATACTGGAGGCTGTTTGTGAGCAGTCCAGACTGAAGCTAGAGCAGCAAGGCATTGTAAAGGGCACCCCAGGTTGGAAGGCAGGTGTGACACAGATACTCACTAGTCTAGATTGTACTAGTCTAGATTGGTATGTCACAGGTGCCTAAACAAGATTATGGATCTTACTGATCTTTGTGTATCTTCCCAAAAAACTTTGGAATATTCAAAAGTCTTTAAATTGGTGTGGGAAGAGGATTACATGATGCAATCAACTCAGCTCCAACCAAATTCTGCTCTATTTACTACTCGGTGCTCTCTCTCTCCCTCTCTCTCCCCAACCCTCTCTTTCTGTGACATCTGTCAGAGGGAATCAAAACATCACTAAAACCCCAAAACAGGGAGTGAAAAAAAAGAGAAGGTCACCAATTAAAGCATCTCAAGATGGCAAACAAGCTCCTAAGTTAAAGTAAAATGAAATGGGATGTAAAAATCAAAAGACATCACAAAATTATCAACCAGTGTTATGGACTCTAAATTTGAGGCATTTTAGACAACTTTATAACAATCCACAGATACCTCCCAAGTGGATATTTTCTTAAACTAATTAGATGACACTGAGCCATGAATCACTAGTCTGGAAGAGACCACAACATGATGGAAAATATGCTGCAAATCCTACATAAGTTCAGTTTTCTAGAGGAAATATCAGAAGTAGGAAATCATGCCAAGCACCAAAAATCTTCATATTGTTGACCTTACAGAATCACAGAAATGTAGGGCTGGAAGTGACCTTGAGAAGTCATCAAGTCCAGTCCCCTGTGCTGAGGCAGGACCAAGTAAATCTAGACCATCCCTGAAAGCCTTTGCCCAACCTGTTGATGGAGATTCCATAACCTCTCTTGGAAGCCTATTCCAGAGCTTAATGACCCTTATTGTTCGGAAGTTTTTCCTAATATCTAATCTAAATCACCCTTACTGCAGATTAAGCCCATTACTTCTTGTCCTACCTTTACTGGACATGAACAATTGATCACAGTCCTCTTTAAAACAGCCCAAAACATATTTCAAGTCCCTTAGTTTTCTCTTCTCAAGACTAAACATGATGAATTTCTTTAATCTTCCTCAAAGGTCAAATTTTCTAAACTTTTTATCATTTTTGTTGCTCTCATCTTCACTCTTTCCAGTTTGTCCAAATATTTCCTAAAGTGTGGTGCCCAGAATTGGACACAGTATTCCAGCCCAGGCCTCACCAGTGCCACTTAGAGTGAAACAGTTACCACCCATGTCTTACATACGGTACTCCTATAAATACCTCTCAGAATATTAGCCTTTTTTGCAATTGCATCACATTGTTGAGTCAGATTCAGTTTGTGATCCACTATCACCTCCACCTACCAGTACTATCATCTAGTCAGTTATTCCTCAGTCTGCAATTGTGCATTTGATTTTGCCTTCCTAAGTGAAGTACTTTGTACTTGTCTTTAAAGAATTTCATCTTGCTGATTTCAGACCATATTTGTCAAGGTCATTTTGAATTCTAATCTTTCTTAAAAGAGTTATCAATAAGACTAGGATTTTTATTTGTTCTCTTTGCATACTGTGTCTATTAATGCGTGAACTGAACTGGGTGTCTTACAACCAAAAGATGTCATGTGACACTCTGTACCAAGTATCACCTTGGAACCCCCATATTCATCACTGTCATATGATTATCATATGTTTTGTATAAAGTATTCCTTCATCATTTTAAAAGTCTTGATCTATTGAACATTAATATCCTGTTGGATTTTTTGTGCTATCATGGTATGTGAAGTTATGAAGTTTTGCTATGTGTATGTTACTGAAATATGTTGTGAAGTTGGGAACACCCAGAACCAACTTTACAGGTACAACAATGGAGTAGCCAGACAGCAGTTAAGGGCTGATCAACACCCATCAAGGAAAGATCCACTATCCCGGAAACTATATACAATGGAGACTGCCTGTTCCCTACATCACAGCAAAAGATCTTTCCAGCAAGCTGGAGGAAACTATAAAAAGGGAGAAGTGACATCATCACTTGGCCTCACTCCCCTCACAACTCAACACCTGGAAACTTGTCTGGAGGACAAAGACTTTGAAGTGTGGGAGGGTGATCCCAGATGGTGAAAGAGTCCCAGCCTGTATATTGAGGATCTGTGACCATCTGTCAGGATGAGACACTGATTCAAATCCGGGTTTAGTTTGTAGAATTCAGACTTCAAATTTACTTTTATTTCTTAGGTAACCAACTTTGATCTCTACGCTTGCTACTTATAATCACTTAAAATCTATCTTTCTATAGTTAATAAATCTGTTTTATATTTTATCTAAAATAGTGTGTTTTGGTTGAAGTGCTTGGGAAATCTCAGCTCAGTTTACAAAGGCTAGTGTGTGTTCCCTCCATATCGAAGGAGGGGTGAACTTAATGAACTTACACTGCGCAGGCTTCTGACCAGTACAAGATGGTACAATTCTGGGGTGCAAGGCTGGGGAAGTGGGGAAAATTGACTGAAGCCTCTCTATTGTTGGTTCATGAATGGCTGGGAAAAGCATTCATGTATTAACAGGTGGGTGTGTCTCTGCCTGTTGATGTCTGTATAAGTGTAGAACCTGTCAGAGGTTTGTGGCTTGACACAGCATCACAGTGTAAGAGGGATATCCCAGGCTGCTGTGACAGAGGGCTCAGCAGTCGCACAGTCCAGGTTGCACCTTGGGGACCCCGTCACAGTGCATCTGAGCCCCATTCCAAAACCTAGAGGTCACTATTGCTATGATTTCCAAGACAAGCAGGCACATTTATCCATTGCCAAGAAACTCCTAAAAGGAGAAAAAACAAGTTTCTTCAACCAGGATTTTATTCTAGAGGAATTTCAGAAAAATAAGGCAGCCTTTAATCCATTTCCAAAAACTGTTATGAGATTACCGCTAGTATTCAACCAGATAGCCAGCTAAAATATACAACAAACCTGCAATAAACTTCTCAAAAACCAGAAGCAGCATATAAACATGCTGAAAGTCTGTCTGCCCCCAATAAATGATCCACCATAACAAAGTTATGGTAATTATCTGAAACTAAACATTAGAAAATGAACACACATATTTATTAAATCCTACTTTGTCTGCTTTACAATCTAATTCCTCAACTCATTCACAGAAACATCCGAGAGTTCTGCTTCCACTTCAAAATTTATGTTCTAAAACAATAGGACAAATTCTGCTAGTTCTTGCACAACTCACACTGGTGTAACTGATAGCAGAATTTGGCCCATCATTTCTGCTGTTACTGAGGAGATTCCTGAATAAAACATGTTCAGATTTTTAAAAAATGGCTGAAAGACCTCAATAGTACTAAGTTAATTAATGAGTTTGCCCATTAAATGAGCTTCCTGTCTACCCCACCAAATCTGTTCTGTTGTGTCAATCATTGTGCAATTCAACCTTCTTTGCAGTTCTGGATGTTTAAAAGCCATGTACTCCCTACTAGGCAAAAAGGGTTATTTCTAGCGATGCAGGTATGTTCTTATCTACAGCAAAGCTTTGCTCTCTCCCAAATTAAGCAGGGTCTCCTGGTGTGGTTACGCTCTATAATCTGGCTATTTCCTCAGAATTAGCTATTTAATTGTTAACAAATATATAAGTAATCAAATCTTCCTAATAAAATGATAATGATGAATAATAATACAAATTGAATTTTAATATTTTTGCAGTTACATAAAATACAAAAGAGAAGGACAATTTGTCATGTAAAACTCATCTGAATTTTCAATGTGAAAACAAGAATTGCCTTGTGAAGATACTTCTATTACAGATTTCATTTGGTTTTTCTTAACCGATTGGACCATTCTTGTTTTTGCTATTTTTCAATTTGCTAGAAAAATGTCCTAACACTGAACAGTTGTTGACTCTACTGAATGTTGAAGTATCTGAAACAATGACTATTTTTGTTAAATCTCTTGGAGTTCAGATTACACCTTACCTTAGAAGTCCCAAAGGAATAAAATTCATTACAATTGTGATCCCATTTTTTGTGCATGTTGACAATGTCTTGAGAAAAAAACCCACAATGATTGAAAAGACCACACAAAACAATTCCAAAATGCTTTAGGCACACACTATGTGAGTGACAACTACAAATTTAAGTGCTGTAATTCTTTGATTAATATAAAGAAAGTGATTTAGATTATTTTGATAACAGCCTTTAGGGGGGAAAATGACACATAAAGGAATATAAAGATTTGAGGTTTGAATTACTCACCTAAGATGTGTTTTTATAAATAACCTGTCAACTATATTTTGGAGAGGGAGGAAAAAGCAGAGTTGTTTTTCACAAAGTAAACTACATACTGTATACTACACAATGACACAAATTTTTTCTTACTCTTTTTCACTTATTTATATAAATACAACACCTCAATAACTTGGAACATATTATGAACTATTAAAGAGACTGGAATCTGTACCTGATAGGAAAGCAAGATTAAAATTTACTTCCAGTTCTGAGAATGAAGTGAAACAATGTCCTCTCGAAATATACCATCCAACCCTCCATATCAAAATTTCCTTTCCATACTAACAATTGTTTAAAATTAACTGTACTGATCAAATATAATCTAATAATTTAGTTCTGGAGTGCCTCAATGAAATAGCATTACCTGTATTAAAAAAAAATGTGGAGCCCACTGCTTCTGAGAAGTGGAAAGTGGGCTCAACTGGGCCCAATAAAGAAAAGTGGGCCACCTATTTAGGTACCTGAATATGGAATTAGATGCTTAACTTTAGGTGTTCAGTGTTGAGAATATTTGTCTTAGGAAGAAAGATCTGGTAGTTCCTCATGATTATTAAAGGATCCCTCCCAAAGGATAATTTAAGATGGGAAATGTACTCAAGGAATTTACAAACGTTATTGAACAGGTATCTGCTCTGTTCTCCACTCAGAGAGGACAAGGCAGAGAAAACATCCTAGAAACTCTGCAGATCTTCAGAGTAATCCAGTGCCATCCCTGCTGCTCTCAAACCCTTTGCAAAAGGAGTTGTTCCCTCTGTGCTGCTCCCCAGCCTGCCTGTCCCCACTGGCAGCAGAGCTAAAAGAGAGGCATTTTGCTGTATTTTGCTGTATTTTTGCTGTATCATTCTGCTGTATTTGCAATCTTCTCACAGAGGGAAGGGGCAAAATACAGAGAGAGCGGAGCATTAACTCTATGCAGCATTAACTGCTCTACTTCTCTGACAATTCACAATACGCCCCTACAGCCAGCCAGCCAATGGATTAAGCTCCAGGCAATGGATGTTCATACAAAAGGTTTTCTACCATGCACAGAGAGGTTTTGAGCATGTCATGGGGTAATCAGTCTCTCTCTCCCATGGGTTTAAGGCTCTGTGTCCATTTTCTCATCCTCATCCCTTTGGTCCCTTTGACTCCTTGGACTAGAGGAAAACTTGATCTTAGCCAAAGATTATATTACCCTTCTGCTTATGATTACATTTAAAATGCCTCTTCTGTTAATTCATTTTCATAACGATTGGTTCAATAATATTATTTTGAGGAAACAAAATCTTAATTGTTTTTCAGAGTTTTCAATTAAAATAAACAGCGACACATGAGAGAATTTACAGATGGAACTAACTGAAAGTATAGTCAAACGTGGCATCAATTATGTACCTTGTAACTACTCTCTTTGCAGAAACTACACAGCCATAAACTACAGCCCCTAAATCAAACCTAAAACAATCCGCTGATTTCATGGCGTTTAAAAAGTAGGATGCAGGGTAAATATCCCTTAGTGAAAAGTCAAAATGATATAAACTTAAGATTCACATTAAACCTGTGGATGAAGATGAAGGTTTTGAAGACTGGGATTTTGAAAGGTACCTAAAAGAGTTAAGTATCAGAGGGGTAGCCGTGTTAGTCTGGATCTGTAAAAAGCAACAAAGAGTCCTGTGGCACCTTATAGACTAACAGATGTATTGGAGCATAAGCTTTCGTGGGTGAATACCCACTTTGTCAGACGCATGTAACTGACGGAGTGGGTATTCACCCACGAAAACTTATGCTCCAATACATCTGTTAGTCTATAAGGTGCCACAGGACTCTATTGCTTTCTAAAAGAATTAGGCACCCAACTGCCATTGAAATTCAACTGGAGCTGGGTACATAAATCATAGAATCATAGAATTCTAAATCCCTTTGAAAATCCCAGCCAAAGCCTATAAAGGTATTTAATAATCATGTACATCAATGATGTGGGAAGATCTCAGACTTTGAGTACTTTAAAGTCAATGATAAAATTTTAAAATCAATGTGAAACCTGACAGGAAGCCAATGTAGAGGCCAGAGAACAGCAGTGATGCACTATAACCATTATGAACAGGTACACATGCGTGCTGCAGCATTTTAAACATGCTGAAGCCAGAAACCATTTCCCTGACTATACAACTAGTGAAGAATTACAGTAGTGTAATCTCAAGGTGAATGAAGCATGGACCAAAAGTGGTCTGTTATATATTTTCATCCAGCAGTGGTCAAGTAATAGAAAAAGGCTCATACCACAGGCATATTATATGATAAATGAACATAGTTTCGATATTGTTGTTGTTAATACAGACCCCAAAGTTTGGGCGAGCAGCAACAGCCATGCGAGGGGCAGGCAGGGTTCGGGTGAGCACAGGTTTGGGCGAGGAGCAATGCCAACCCCACGTGGGGAGCAGGCTGGGCTCAGAGAAGAGCCCTGCAGGTGGGGGAGACAGGGCTTGAGCCAACAGCATGGGGGGAGAGTGGGGGCAGGGCACAGGCCAGCCCCATATGCAAGGGATGGGGTGCAGGGCTCAGGCGAGCAGCATAGGCCAGCCCCCGCGGTGTCCCATTTTCCCTTTGGGAAATATGGTCACCCCACTTAAAAAACCTGTTGTGCAATGATTTGTAAGAGCCTACACAAGAGTTATGGAGGGCTCCTTCCAGAAGCAACCAGGAGTGGACAGAAGCTTCAGGCCATGATAGTAAATTATTTGTTTGGGAGGAATTAATTGTTGTCAACTATCTGTGTAAACAAACCATTCACTGTCTATGCCTAACAGCAATGCAGATCTATCAGCATTAGCAATGTTCAGAGCCCTAGTGTAGACAGGACTCCTGGGTGTGTTGGCATTTTCAGCACTATATCGTCTGCCCTGATTAGAGCATGTTTAATATGACAGAGATAAAAATGCCAATACTCACGGGAGCCTTACTTATTCTCTGGCTCCCCTGGTTATTACCACCAGTACAGCGGCCCCAGTGCTGGCAATAGAAGGAAACTTTTGCCAAAAAAACCTTAGTGGAGACAAAGCAATTGAAGATTGAACCTCCATGGGTCTCATCTCCCTGTCTCTCTAGTCCATACACTGTTTAAATCCAGTTTTTCAAAGCTAATAAATAGTTACTCTGTCACAAACTTGGCTCACTTTTTTTCAATTCTGTGGCAAAGATAAGACTTTGCTGCTACACAGAAAGCTACAGTGCTTAAAGCCTCCAATATCTGATATGCTTAAACTCCCCAAAGTTGCTTTCTGATCATTAAAGTAATTTATCAGCTAGACCTTTTGCACTCTGATACTCATCATGAAGAGAGGCTAGACTACAGTGGCTGCATGCTGATAAGAAAGTCCTACTCAGAAGAAATAAATCACCACCTTATTTTACACCTCTTATGGTTAAATCAGTGTATGTCTTTTAGGAACATAAGAACAGCCATATTGGGTCAGTCCAATGTTCTATCTAGCCCATTATCCTATCTTCCAACAGTGGCGGATGCCAGATGCTTCAGAGTGAGCATAACAGGGAAATGTATCAAGTGATGCATCCCCTGTTGTCCAGTCCCAGCTGCTAGCAGTCAGAGGTTAAGGACACACAGAGCAGGGGGCTGCGACCCTGACCATTTTAGCTAATAGCCATTGATGGATCTATTCTCCATGAACTTATCTAATACTTTTTGAACTCTTTTTGGCCTTTACAGCTTCCCACAGCAACAAGTTCCACAGGTTGTCTGTGCATTGTCCAGCTATACCACAAGAAGGACAGGAGACACTTGATGTGGATTTAATCAGGCCACAACTTTATTATTAGATGTCTGGGACTACTTGGCAGATAAAAGTGTACAGTGCAGGTAACCTCCTATTTATTCCATAATTACCCAGAGGGCTTTTACCAGATTCCCCTCTTTTTCCATCCAGGTCCCTATAGCAAATCCATTGCCGGGACCTCACCATCCACCTCCCCCATCATAGGAGGGGTAAGATGGGCTATAAGAAAGGGGGGTTGGCTCCCTGTCATTCCAACCATAGGAGCCCCAAACCCCCCACCATTCTGTTCCTTTAACCAGCACCTTCTTTTTAAGCCCTTTACCAGGCCATTAATTTAGTCACTGGTTGCCGTCCCTATGGAGTACCTTCACTGGTCATCCACCCCACACTTACAAAATGAGTTGTGACATACAGCCTACCACCTTTTGTGCTCACTGTAATAGGTCTTCCCTGATATCCTTGACTGCTGCATGGAGAAAAGGGTTTCCAAAAGGGGTCTGCACCTTTAAAGCCTTCCGTCCTTACAGGGGGTGAGTCAGCGCTGCAAAGCTGACCACCACCCACCTTTTTGTAGCAGTTTCTAACCTTGTTCTCCCCCTCCCCCACCATAAAGCACTACTGCCATCCTCTGGCATGCCTTGACAACATACCCCCTGCTTTACGTGTGGTGCGGGGGGTCATTGTGTGAAGAAGTACTGTTTATTATTTAACATCACATTACTTTCTTGGAATGTATCCTGGCAGGGCTAGGATTGGGTTTGGATTACTGCTTATTATGCAAAACAAGCTCATTTTACTTTTACCTCACCCTCCCCTCCCCATCTGCTTGTTTCATACACTATTACACTTGTCATAAAATTAGACTGTAACTTCCAAGAAGTTGGAGCCTAAACACTTTTGTGGATCTGGGACTAAGCTCTTGGCAGCAGAGGCTGTCTTTGTGTTACGTGTCTGAACAGTGCCCAGAACAATGGGATCTTGATCTTTAAAAGGAGCACTATAAATAAATAAATAAATAAATAAATCACCTGCAGGAGGAAATGCTATCATCCTTTTACATTTTAAGGCATATTCACAGTTGCACTTTTTCTGTTTTTCAAAAACTGTAAAGCTTTTAGGGTCTGATCCAACTGCCCCTGAAGTAAATGGGACACTTACTCAGGGCTTGACTGTCCCTTCCACTGCTGTGAGCAGAGGGGGGACCAAATCAGTGGATTATGGCTGGGAACAAACCTCCATAGTTCCCCCACACAAAACAATGCTGAAGACCCCGTGCGAGTGAACCATGGGGCAGGGCCGATTAAGCTTTTGTGGGCCAGGCACCAAACATATTTGTGGGGCCCCCTGAGGGCAATGGAGCATGGCATGGCAGTGGCAGTCCCGCTCTGCCCAGCCCAGTGCGAGGGCACTGTTAACAAACTGGCAGTTGTCAGACACACAGTGGCCCACCTGGCCCTGTGCTGTCAGCATGCCCCTTCCCCTCGGGCCCATGCCGCACCACATAGTCCCCCCACCCAACACACCCCCTACTCCCTATGGCCAGAGGCCCCCTGACCTGCTATGCCAGCACCCCCCTACCCTCCCACAAATGCACAGCGCCCTGCACAACACTACTCCTGCCCAGCGCCCCCCTGCCCACAGCCCCATCACAACTGTCCAGCACCCTCCACAGAACCCCACCTCCCTAGTGCCCCAACACACACACACAGATCTTCCCTGCCCCCTCACAGACCAGGACCCACCCCAGACCCCCAAGAGATCCACTCCCCCACACCCTGCCTACCAGCCACACTCACCAAGTTCTGCTGGGAGGCGACTGTGTCTGCCGTGCTGTGTCTGCTGCGCTTTGGCCCCTCAGGAGTGGCAAGATCAGCCAGGCCAGGGCCTGTCCTGGCCAGGCTCCTTCAGGATCCACTTGCCTGGAGGGGCCCAGCCAAGCCCCCCACACTGTCCCTTCCCAAGTGGCTGAGACTGGCCAGGCTTCTGCACCAATCCCAGATGGCTCAGCTCTGGGGAGATAGGTGGGGCTCCACAGGTGGTGGGAAGCAAAGACTGCCTGCAGGTGCACTGAGGCAGAGAGGACCTGACGGGTGGGTCCGGGGCAGAGAGGAGCCCTTGGTTGGCCGGCCGGCCAGCCAAGAGGAGCAAGTGGTGGACGGGATGGGGGAGCCAGTGGGCTGGCAGAGTCTTGGGGCATAGTGCAAGTGGAGCAGGCCGTGGCCCCTTCTGAGCATGGGCCCGGCTCCATGGCGCCACTGGCACCATTGTAAACCTGGTACTGCCATGGGGATCAGGGTCTGCGGTACCTTGAGGGAATGGAGACAGGTCTGAAAGGGGAAGAGTCATTTTCTGTGGCATTGTCTCCTCATTAGGTGGCAGATATCTGAGCAAATGCTGCTTCTAAATTAAGGCAGCTTATATGAAGATATATAAGCTATTTTAAGCAGTAGATAAGACTACAAGATTTCACAGTCAGCATCCAAGAATTATTTTCTTCATTCATATCATTGAGGTTTAATTACTATAATTACATGGACAATTTCATTACTGCTGAGTGATGGGACATTCCAATTTTTCCAGTGAAATAACTGAAAATATTTAGCTGACAAATTCAAAAATGTTGATTCTGAAATGCCACAATGGTGCCTCGTAATAATTGTAGTTCAGGTACCTCATACCCCCATTCTCCTCTGTGGTATGGGCTCTCCAGCCAGTCTCTGTCTCCCATCATGCACTACACAGCCTCCCCTCTCTCTGGTGCAACATGGCAGACTAATTACTATGAGTTTTTTAACAAAAAGTTGAAATCTTGCATAGGAAAAAAACTCATTTTTGACCAGGTATAAAATTTAACCATTTAATACCTATACTTAATGAACCGCAAGAAAAATGATACCTGGCAGGTTATTGCCAAGATTCCAGATCATAGAACAAGATTTTAAAAATCTCATATTTGCAATCATCTTCACCAACCACACAACAATTGGGTTAAATACTATTACCAGACACAGACAGACCATTATTTTATACACATAACTTCACACGTGTGAGGTAAAAAGTAGTTCATATGGACCCTGCTGGTGTGCACTAAAAGTTCCCTAGTGTGCATTAATGCATTAGTGTTCAGCAGGGCTATGTTAATGCACATTAGGAAACTGTTAGTGAGTGCCAGCAGGGTCCACATGGGCCACTTAATGCATGATGCTCTACTGCGGGCTAAAATTTACACCGCTCTGGTGTGGACTAAAGCACCATGTAGTCAAACCCATAATTAAAAGTGTAAACAAGGTCAACAGGCCAGAGTTGGATATTGTGAGTCTTAATTCAGGAATTTTGCCAGCAAAGTTGATGTGGGGCACAGACTCCTGACCACCCACCATGACTTTTCCACAGTGGCCCTCAGCAAATCAAGTTTCCTTCTTCCCGCTCCCCTATCAATAAAGCTCTAAATACCAGCTGTTCCCCAAACATATCTCACTTCTGCTGCCAATATCTAGCTTCTCCTCCCTCCTACACAAATAGATTTTTACCTTTTCTGGTCCACTAGCTCCCTGAACAACTTCCTTCTCTCCCCCCCCCCCCTCGCCTCCCCCCAATCCCTTATCCTCCCCTTCAGCTCCCTCTTCAGTTTTTGGGTGTTCAGCTTAGTCAATGAAAACCTGAAATTGTCCATAGAAAGCAGATACTTTTCACAAATGTTCTGCCAAAAAAAGAGTTTAGTTGGAAAATTTCCCACCAGTGATTACATATTTTTAACATTAAAATTTCTGGTTCCAACTAGGCTGAAAGACTGTATGGTATCAGGAGAATTTGTGGAATGGGGACATCACAAGCCCAAAGACAGTGAAAGTTTGATTGGAGGACTAATGAATATGACAACACAAGAGCCACAAAACTGAAAGCTGAGCATCCGAGAGGGGGAAAGAATGATTTGTCAGGCCATTTTTAATTTTTTGTTTGTTTTTTGTAAACATCCAATGAAAATTTTGAATACAAGCAGGCTATGTTAAAATGTCAATATCCTCACCCCCTAGATCACCCAGCATCCTCCAACAAAACCAGGGAAAACAATATTTTATATTGCAGGTGAGTGCCCTAACCATTGGGACTACAGAGTGACTCTTTCCCTTTTCTCTCGCCCGTGAATATTTAATGTATACAAAGTGGAACAGCTCCAATAGCAGAGTTTCAGAAAGCACCACCCAAGAATATCCAGTAGCAATGACGGGGGAATACGGGTGCGGGGGAGGGGGTTTGGGATGGGAAGAGATGCAGTGAGAGGGATGGGGGTGCAGCCCAACTCCCAGCACTTGGAGATGGGGATACACATACCTCGAATTCCTGGGTGCCGGCGATGGGGCGACAGACAGATGCACCTCAGCTCGAGCCCAGCCACACAAGAAGCGCGAGGAGAAGAGGGCCAGGCAGCAGCGGGAGAGGCGCGTGCCACATGACCCCTCAACAGCCGCCTTCTGAGTGCTCGCGAGTTGCCCTTGCACTAGTTCCTCCCCTGCCCTGACCCAGCCAATGGGAGCTGCTCCTGTGGGCGGGCAGCACGTAGACCCCCTTGCCGCCCCTAAGACTAGGAGCCAGACATGCCGGCTGCTTCCTGACCTGGGAGCAGTGCAGTGGGACGGCTAGCCTGCCAGCCCTGCAGTGCAGAGCAGCAGCTCTGCCAACCGGACAGTCAACGGCCTGGTCAGCAGTACTGACCGGAGCCGCCAGGATCCCTTTTTGACCGGGTTTTTCAGTCCAAAACCGGACACCTGGTCACCCTACCCTGGATCCCTGAAGATCTGCTAGGTTTGGGAGCCAGGCATACAATTTATTTTATGAGACGCTAACCCTGCTGGACTCATCCCCAATGGAACAATTGGAAAGGTATTGAATTACACTGAAAAGAAAAATAGAAATTAATGGAGATATCCCATCTCCTAGAAGTGGAAGGGACCTTGAAAGGTCATTGAGTCCAGCCCCCTGCCTTCACTAGCAGGACCAAGTACTGATTTTGTCCCAGATCCCCAAGTGGCCCCCTCAAGGATTGAACTCACAACCCTGAGTTTAACAGGCCAATGCTCAAACCACTGAGCTATCCCTCTCCAGGGAGTGGGAGGAGTTTGCACTGTCACTGCCTCCAAAGGCTCCACTTTCTAGTGTTGTCATCGTGAACCCTACATTAATTTATAACTAAAATGTGATGGAGAGAGTTGGATATCAAGCCTGAGGAAAGACAAGTTATAATAACTTCATATTAGCTGTTAAAGAAAAACCTCATTCAAAATTCAAAAAGCTCATCCAGGATCTTGCAGCAGTGCACAGCATCTCAGGTTTCAGAAAGATACATATTCAAGGTATTAATTAGGACTGTGACAGTTTGGAAACACCTGTCAATCAATCTTTTACAAAAAAAAACACTTGTCAAGTTTGCATGCCCAGGGAGAGTTAAACTGAAATTAAAGTGCATTTAAAAAGATGTGAAATAATTAGGGCACACACAAAAAAAGAAGCCAGAGAAAATGAAAGCCATGAGAGAAGCATGTTACTAATTGTATTTCTGACTTTCTCTAATTAATCCTCTTCCCATTCCTAAACTACCTTTAATAAAGCTAATTAGGAATATTATGCTGTGCAATATTTGGTTCTGCAGATTTGCCATTTACTGTACACACAAAAAGCGTGTTCAAATGTCCAGGTGTGATTTAATCTGAAATGCAGAAAAACTGTGTCCATTGTGAGTATAATAATGAAATTATGCAATCCACATTTAAGTTTTAGTGGCACATTGGCTTTCCCAGTTTCCATGTGCAAAAGCAAGTTGTGCTCAAGAATATTACAGAGACTGTTGACAAAGAACAAAAGGATATCAGTTTTAAACATTTCAGGTCTCCATCTTGCAAAACTACCATATAATAGCTCCAATCTAAACGCATTGCAAACATCAGCTTGAGAAAAGGAATTACAAGAAAGGAAAGACACACAAAACTAGTAAAGAGACAGAAACTGAAACAGCAAATTACTGTAGATTGCATGCATGGAGAAAATGCTGATGCAGCACTCTGAACAGAAGCAGAATGCACAGGCCCAGAATTTTATTTCAATAAAGCTGAAATGGTTGCACACAGTCATTGCTCCTGGGGCTACTTAACCACCCGGGAGAGAGCTCCCCTTTCTCTATAGATCTCCTTCCTATCTTGATTTGCCCTAAACTCCCTTTCCATTGGGAGTCTCTGACTGCCCAGCAATTTACCCAGTAAAGGGCAAATCTCCCAGTCATGTTGAGGGCTTAGCTTTCTCCTCATATTTTCACTTAACATTGAATTTTACTCCTCCTTTTTCTTCCTAGGTCAGCTTTCCTGCTCCCACACAGCCACCCTCATGATTCTCATTACAGCACTGCTGGTTTCTAATGAAACCAGAAAAATGTTTTAAAAAACCTATTTTCACTTTTTTATGTCTTGGATGATTTCTGGTCTCTTTTGCTTCAAACGTTGAATGGCAACCACTTTTTGAGGATCAGCTTGATTCCTTGATTAATCTTGTAAAGTGGTCTTACTTGCTGGGTTTTAATTTCACCACACAGTCTCACAATCACCTAAGCATTTTCCTTACATCTTCCACGCGTAGTCAAAACCCTTGCTATAAACTAGTATGTCATCTAAAATTGGGTTGTATGTAGCCTTAAGAGAAATCCCGCAAACACTTGTCCATATTATATTGGAAAAATGCTGATACATTTGTCAACCCAAAGGGACACTCAGCATCCTCCTGGTGTTACAACTACAGTGAGATTCCGGGCAGTCTCATGAACATTTGGTTATAACATTTGATGTGTTCAAGTATTACAAGCCATTCATTTCTGCAACAGCCATCTAGTATTTCTTGGGTTCTAGTTACTAGGTATAATTTTATAGTTTATTTTTCTATAATCAGTACAGAAATGTTATGTCCTATCCTTTTTCAATCAACAAACCGCTGGTGATGCATATCAGTAATAACTGATTTTTTGGTTAGCAAAAATTTGGAGGAAACTGTTTGTTTAGGTTTTTTAACCTTTTTAATTAATAATATTGAAGGAAATTTTAAAATCAAAAGTCATTTTGAGTTCAAAATTAAAATGTTTAATTTAAAAAATGAAACAAAGCATTTTGATTTGTTCAGCATTTTTATTGTATTCCCACCCCAACACAAATTTGTGCAATGTCTCAGTTGACCCAAATCTGTATTTTTCACTGAAAAATGTTTCAGCCAAAAAATTTCACACAGCTCCAATAGGAAGTATGACGGTTTTGTCTATTCTTTCAGTTAGAGCTTTTGAACATAGCTTCTGGTCTCTGGAGAGACCCCTCTAAGAAATGGAATGAATTTATAGGTCCAGTGAACAGGGTGATATCTGTCAGTTTTATGTCCCTCCTTAAACTTGGGATGTCCGACTTATCTCTAGCAAAAGTTGCATTGTTTCTGTGGACGTATCCCTGATGCTCTACTGTCAAGTAAGACAGGCCACTAGGGGTAAACCAGTTCCCAGTCAGAGATAGCAAAAGTTAGGGATGTTCTGTGGTCCTGGCTGTTGCACTGCTTTGGAACAATTTGCTATTCTATTAGAGGAATTGCTAAGTTGAGTTTCCCCCAAAGTGTTCCTGTTCTTAACCCAAATGTCGTAGCAAGTCATATTGGTAAGGACTAGGTTTAGCTTGCAGGATGTCACAGAATAACTGTTCTAGAATGACCACTCCAAGTAACCTCTAATCTTCTACTACTGGATCATATAGGGTGATTCAATCCTCACAGAAGTAATCTGAGTGTACTCCACATTCTCTCTGGGTTATTCAGACTACTAGATTTATAATATCTTTATTTGTCCCCCAGAAGAGCTGTCCCCACTGCTGCTTCCTTAGCTTAAAGTGATCAGAGTTTGAGCTTGTTTGAATTTGGGCCTAAATGCTCACATATGATTTATACATTTGAAGACGGACTGGGAATTGTCTTTCATTCCCTTTCAATTCAAAAGTTCTTTCACTACATTAAAACAAGTCACAGATCTTTCTAGTGGGTCATTGTTTACCTGGAATTCCATTGTTTAAATGCAACTCATCCACAGGATACATCGCCAGTGGGCGAATTTAATTGGCTCCCCAGGGCCTCACTCTTTCTTCCCAGATTGGATTTCTTGCTCTCCTGTTACCTAGAGTTATGCCGCTGGTCTGTCCATCAAGAGACAATGAATAGCTCCCCCCAGTGGTCCAATATGGAACTATACCTATTTTAGCTTTCCCTTTGAACAAAACATGCAGGGTATGTCTACACTACGAAATTAGGTTGATTTTATAGAAGTCGATTTTTAGAAATCGATTTTATACAGTCGATTGCATATGTCTACACTAAGCGTATTAAGTCGGCAGACTGTGTCCCTATTACCGTGGCTAGCATCAACTTATGGAGCGGTGCACTATGGGTAACTATCCCACAGTTCCCACAGTCTCTGCCACTCATTGGAATTCTGGGTTAAGCTCCCAATGCCTGATGGGGCAAAAACATTGTCGCGGGTGGTTTTGGGTACATGTCATCAGTCGCCCCTCCCTCCGTGAAAGCAATGGCAGACATTCGTTTTGCGCCAGACACCAGGGAGATTAGAAAAGCACAGCAAGGTGCTCTGTGCATCAGAGAGGCTTTGAAAACCAGTTTCATGACTGGCCAAGCTTCGGTGTGACAATTGTGTGTGCTTCTCCTTGATACAAACCCACCCCCTTTGTTGATTTTAATTCCGTGAAAGCCAACCACCCTCCTCCATTTGAAATAAAGTAACTATTGTTTTGAAACCATGCATTCTTTCTTTATTAATTTAAAAAAATATATGAGATAACGGACAAGGTAGCCCGGGTGGGGCGGGGGAGGAGGGAAGGACAAGGCCACATTGTTTATTGTAGCCACACTAAAAATCAAACTGTTTGAATGACAGCCTTCTGTTGCTTGAGCCATCCTCTGCAGTGGAGTGGCTGGGTGCCCAGATCCTCCTCTCCCCCCCGCAACCCACGTTCTTGGGCGTCTGGGTGAGGAGGCTATGGAACATGGGTAGGAGGGTAGGCGGTTATACAGTGGATGCAGCAGGGGTCTGTGCTCTTGTTGGCTTTCCTGCAGCTCCAACAGACGCTTCACCATGTTCGTTTGCTCCCCCATTAGCCTCAGCATCGCATCCTGCCCCCACTCTTCGCACTTAATTCTTTCCTGGCCTCTGCCACTGAATGCCTCCATGCATTAAGCTATGCCCTATCAGTGCTGGAGGACTGCATGCGCTCAGAAAACATGTCATCACGAGTGTGGCCTTTTTGCCTTCGAATCTGCGATAACCTCATGGACGGAGATGATACGGGGAGCGTAGAAACATTCTACACTCTACGATTCTGGGGGGAATGTATGGTCAACTGTGCTGCTGAGTTCGCCATGCTGACCAAACTTTGGTCATGAAATTAAAAATGAAATTAAAATGTTCCCGGTGCTTTTCCTGTGTACCTGGCTAGTGCATCGGAGTTCAAAGTGCTGTCCAGAGCTGTCACAATGGAGCACGCTGGGATAGCTCCCAGAGGCCAATACCATTGATTTGCAACCGCACTACCCCAAATTCGACCCAGCAAAGTCTATTTTAGCGCTACTCCCCTTGCCGGGAGAGGAGTACAGAAGTCAATTTTAAGAGCCCTTTAGGTTAACGGAACGGGGTTGGTTGTGTGGACGCATTAATTTTTAAATCAACCTAACGTGGCTAAATTCGACCTAACCGCATTGTGGAGACCAGGCCTCAGTGTAACATTGCATCAAACATACTTCTAGGATATGAATATCAAAGTGTGGCCTCATGTTCCATGGTCCTACATTGAAAATAGGGTCATTTTCACTAAAATTGCACCCACAGATTACCAATTTATTTCCAAAAAGGCAAATACAATTGTCACACTTCCTGGCAGAGAGGTTACATTTGCTTTCTAATCCAAATGGATATGACTATGGCTTCTAATACTTGCAGTTGCCAACACAAATAATTTTCCCTGGCCCCTTTCTGCTTTTATACATGTACAATTTTTCCTATGGCAAATATGTACTAATTGAAAATATATTATGAGCTGAAATTAGGTTCCTTAGTTTAGCCATGCATCAAACCTGTACACAGCTACTTGCAGTATGCAAATACAAACTGTAAGCATTATGTTTTGAAAATGTATCCTGGAATGTCTACAGTGTTAATGGACATGCCACTGAAAACAAGTACAGAAAAGAATTCTGCCATTTGAGTTCTTCATTAAAACAAATACTCATCCACATAGTTTTTTTTCTTTTGTGTATATAGAGTTAAGCATCAGATAGCTTCAGAAAGTCAATTAAAAAGAGAAAGAGTGCACCTTAATCATAGGGCTTTTCCTATCTATTTTTCCAGTAGTTACTTAAAACCACTAACTTGAAATCATAGTTGCACACAGTCTTTAGAAGTTCACTCAATCAAAGGGCCAGCTCTGAGTAATCAAAGATCTTAAATAACTGGAGCTCCTAACATTGGCCACAGGAGGATTAAAAATCCAGTAGCCAGAACTCAATTCTTCGATCCAGCAAGCACCAGTGCATAATGAGAAGTCCCTAAAGCCCCAGATCACAGCCAAGCCTTTGCCTACTGTGGAGCTAAGTGGAAACCCTCTTTAATTCCTTAGGAGATCCTATCTTGCCAGATGAAAATAGATATTGGCCTCTGTGTGTAGGATGATTAGAAGAATGGAAGAGGATTAGACAAGATGCAAGGGGAAAGGCTCAGAGTGGCTCATTTACATGGTATTACTGCTGACAGATAGGTGTTAACAGAACAGAGTAACCTAAAGGAAAAACTGTATCTGAATTAAAGCTTTATTTATTTACTCAAGTTATAAGGGGATTAAGTCCTGTTTATTTTACCACATCCAGAACTGTTTTATCTATTAAGCACTTTGATGCTTCTTCAATTGTTCTGTGGCATGCACTGCACAGCTGTTTGGGGATGTTTATCTTCATCTAAAACAGAAGCTTTTAAATGTTTGAAACATAAAATATAGATGCTAATGGCAAGTTAAGCATTCACGGCTGTCTTCCTGTCTCCCAAAATGGAGATGTTAAAATAGTGCAGCTTTTTCCCTCACTATGGGAAAGTAAAAAGTACATTTACAAGTACTTTTGTAAATTGCTGACAAAAAGAAATGAATACAGGAGTGTGTGTGTCACACATACGTACGCACACGCAAAGTCAGTGACATAAAAATCACAATATTTCTATTAATCTCTTGTTATTCAAGAAACTTAATTAAAGATTGGCAAACTGGTTTGTATAAAATGCAGATCAGCCCAAATCTTTACCCTTTTACTGGAACCTGTTAGATTCCAAAGAGTTAGTTTAGCTACAAGTTAGTTCAATATTTTTTAAAATATCCACCCCTTACTTGCAGCCCTTTGATGTAAGGCACTCCAACAGCTGCTCCCAAAAGGCCCAGTTGTCAGGCTAGCACATCAGCCTGGCACTGCTTTCTCTGCTCCTCACATCAGCGCCAGATAACAGCTATCCACATGATTGGTCTCTCAAGCCTTGACCAGACTCATTCAGGCTCCTAAACCATTCTAATCTATGTGATCCTCCCTCTCCAATTTTTAGGCTGCCTCTGTTTGAGCTCAAATCTTCCCATTTCACCCAACACTCCCATGACTCTTTTCCATACCAGCATTCAGCCCCCACTTCCTACTCCACCAAGGCTGCCACTCCAGCTCACCCCCACTCAAGGCTGCTACACCACCCCAATCTCCAAATCTACCTGACCTAGAGCTAGGGTGACCAGACAGCAAATGTGAAAAATTGGGATGGGGGTGGGGGGCAATAGGAGCCTATATCAGAAAAAGACCCAAAAATCGGGACTGTCCATATAAAATCGGGAAATCTGGTCACCCTACTTAGAGCCACTTGTCCAATTCCTGTGCCCCCTGATCACACCAATAGGCACAGGGTGGATTTAAGGATCTGAGGGATAGTTTAGCTAGATAATTCTTTGTCTGACAGTCCTAACTTAACTGACTCATTTTATTTAAAATGTGTGTTTGTGTGGGGATGAGGGGCAGAAAAAAGGGGACAGGGAAATCTTTAGATCCCCTCAGATCTCCTACTGCAAAACTAGAGCCCAGTTGCTTGCTCTTTTCAACCTACTGATGGGTTTGCATAGTTTCATATTTTCTACAAGGAATGATTCTATGAAGCTACATAGGGCTCATTCGTGTGATACTCCTGGGGGAATTCTGCACCAAAAAATCCAACATTCTGTACCAAAAAATGCAACATTCTGCAAAATTCTGCATCTTATATTTGTCAAAATAATGCAATATAATCACACCCATTTCACTTATTTTGGTAATTTATTTAAACTACCATACAGGTAAAAAAAATCAAAATAACCATTCAGCATTTCCTAAACACATGAAAGTTAAGTTACAAATACTTGGTAACTAAGACCCTGCATTCCAGTTATAATCCTGGATTTTCATTTAAATTACATTACTTTTATTTTGGTGTTTGGTATTTGTAGCGAGGCGGTGGGATACCCCACAGCCCTGCTGAGGGCCGAACCTCCCCTAATACCAACGGGGGCAGAGTCACTGGGTCTGGCGCCCGCCCCGCAGAGGTCACGGTTCCGACCTGGAAGTATAAAAGCCCGCCTGCAGAGCTCAGTGGAGGACAGGCCGGTGGAGAGAGCAGACGTCAGTGGCCGAACTCCCGCTTGGGAGACAGCCGCAGGCCGCGACCAGCCTGCTGACTCACCAGGCCTGCCGAGCCTACCCCTCACCCGGTACCCTGAGGAGGACTGGCCAAGCCTGTCCCGTTCCAGCTACCCTGAGGAGGAGCCGAGCCTGCCCCGTTCCAGTTACCCTGAGGAGGACTGGCCAAGCCTGCCCCGTTCCAGCTACCCCGAAGAGGAGCCGAGCCTGCCCCATTCCAGCTACCCCGAGGAGGAGCCGAGCCTGCCCCTTTCCTGCTATCCCGAGGAGGAGGCGAGCATACCCTTTGCTACCTACCCAGAGGAACCGATGCTGGTGGAGAGCACCGAGGACACTAGTATGGCCCAGGTACCATATGAGGGGGAGTGTGGAAGTAGCCCGGGGGCAGCCAACCCCAGTCTGGCTGCAGCACTGCCAGAGCCGATCTCAGTGTGTTGCGGCCAGGATCCCCACTGACAGCAGTGAGTTTTTGCCGCTGTAAGGGCCCCGGGCTGGGACGCAGTGGAGTGGGAGGGCCTGTGTCCCCCCTGCCACCCACTCCTTGGGTGGCAGACTCCCCCTTTTCCCTGGCCTAGTGAGGCTGGGTTTCTGACTGACTATCTGATTGCTGCCCCGCCCTGACCTGGTGCCTGGGCTGCTACAAACACTGACACCGCCCCGCTTAAGGGCCTGGGTTTCTGACTGGCTATTTGATTGTTGCCCCGCCTTGACCTAGGACCTGGGCTGCTATAGACATTGCCTCAGCCCCTGCTTAAGGGCCTGGGTTCCCGAGCTACTGACTCAGCCCCTGCTTGAGGGCCGGAGCTCCAGACTGCGTGATTACTGCCCCGCCCTGATTGAAGGCTTGGGGCTCTTTTCTGACCTATTGGCTCAGCCCCTGCTTACGGGCCTGAGCCCCCTAACCATGTGTCTGCTGTCCCAGATTGCCGCCGGACCAGGACTGACGGCGGACCAGAGCAAAGCGGTGGGATACCCTAGAGCCCCGCTGAGGGCAGAACCTCAGCTGAGACTACTACAGTATTCTGTAAAGTAAACTGTCGCTTTAAATTACTCAGACTTTCACACATTGGGAGGTCCAGGTTGGATATTAGGAAACACTATTTCACTAGGAGGGTGGTGAAGCACTGGAATGCGTTACCTAGGGAGGTGGTGGAGTCTCCTTCCTTGGAGGTTTTTAAGGCCCAGCTTAACAAAGCCCTGACTGGGATGATTTAGTTGGGGATTGGTCCTGCTTTGAGCAGGGGGTTGGACTAGATGACCTCCTGAGGTCCCTTCCAACCCTGATATTCTGATTCATACAGTTTTGCTAATCGTTGTCCTGCATTTTTTTTAAATGGATAAGAAAAATAAATCATGAGCTGTAATCTAACCTCATTGTGCCTCTCTGGCACAGGAAAAAAAGCAAGAAAACACATAGACCTTCCCAGCTGAAGTTTCCATTAGTGTCATTTACAATAAGGTTCTTTTACACCCAGGGGTGGCTCTAGCTTTTTTGCCGCCCCAAGCACGACAGGCAGGCTGCCTTCGGCGACGTGCCTGCAGGAGGTACACCGGTCCCGCGGCTTCAGTGTACCTGCCGCCGAATTGCCGCCAAATCTGTGGGACCGGCGGACCTCCCGCAGGCATGCCTCCAAAGGCTCCCTGACTGCCGCCCTTGCAGGGGGTGGCAGGGCACCCCCTGCGGCTTGCCGCCCCAGGCACCCGCTTGAAGCGCAGGTGCCTGTAGCCACTGCTGTTTAGACCATTCTGGCAAGGTAAAGGAGCCATAATTGACTAAGAATGGGAACAATTAACTAACATGGGGAACATTAGTAGTCTGCCTCCTTAGTTGTTACATTTCTGCTCTGCCTCAGGGATAGAGTCTGCTTCACACAGTCCTACGCAGAACGGAGTGAGTCTTTCACACACAGGCAGGTGCCCAGTCCCATTTCCTTAATGTCTCTCCAAGGAGGCTCACACGCACGCCTAGTCTCCCTCCTTCCCCCGCCCAGTGATCTGCTCTCTGCTGCCAGCTGCTCCCAGCAGACGAAGGAAGGGGCATGTGTCCCCACAGATTTCTTTGCTCCCCCATTTTTCTGCGGGGGAGCCAAGAAATCCATGGAAGGTATGAGGGCACCGAATTCCACTAGGAGTAATGTGAAATTCCATCAATCAAATATATCAGAAATACAAAGTTGGCTACCATGTGTCCCTGTCCCAGCTGAGACTAACTACAAATACTGTGAATAAATCTTTTTCTCCTGACATTTCCAGCCTATCCAACACCAGCAGGTACCTGCAAAGCTAGGGGGGGAAACTGGTCTCCCAAAATCTCCCCAAAAGTTTGTATAATCTGAATGTTCAGGCTTTTGGATATTTACCCAAGGCAAACTTCAGACCGA
The DNA here is from genome assembly GCF_013100865.1 of Trachemys scripta elegans. Taxonomy (NCBI): domain Eukaryota; kingdom Metazoa; phylum Chordata; order Testudines; family Emydidae; genus Trachemys; species Trachemys scripta. The sequence continues at coordinate 115,779,459 of NC_048299.1, read as the reverse complement.
AGTATGCTGAGATAAGAGCAACAAGCTGATGAGATGTGCTCTAGATAAGATGAAATTAATGTTGGTGGTTTGGGAGAAACAGCTTCAGTGTATGTCAGTCATTGTGCCTTTCCATCATTATTAAGGCATTTCACCTACTCTTTGTTAAGCTGTTATTATTAGCAGTATTTGTAATTTGTATTGTGGTAGTGCCCAACAGCTGTGCAGACACATAGGAACAAGGTCCCTGCCCTGAAATGTTTATACTCCGTAAAGGCAAGACATACAAATAATGGGAGAAATGGACATAAGATACAAGTGCTGGCCTCAGTCCTTTTTAACTGGAACAGTGCAGGTAAGCCCTTGCCCATTGACTGAAGTGTACCTCCATAGGCTACAATGGATGGTCTGCTTGGATCCAAACCTCCTGTTCCAGTCATTTTCCGTACACCATGAACAGCATTCCCCATCTCCCTATTCTGACCTGCCATGCTACCATAGGTTGTCCTATCCCCCCTGCCACTTCTGCTAATAAGTTTTTGGCTCCAGCCACAACACAAGAATAACCAAGTATATGCATGATTTGATAACTGTTGGGACCTAGACATGTTTTTCTTACTGGTGCTGTCCTTTCTATTCACCTACAGGATTAGACTGCAGGATTAAGGCCTGGTCTACACCACGACTTTAATTCGGATTTATCAGCTTTAATTCGAATTTACCCTGTAACCGTCCACACAACGACGCTATTTATTTCGATGTAAAGGGCCCTTTAAATCGATTTCTGTACTCCACCCCGACGAGCGGAGTAGCGCCAAAATCGATATTGTCATTTCGAATTATGGTTAGTGTGGCCCGCAATTCGATGGTATTGGCCTCCGGGAGCTATCCCACAGTGCATCATTGTGACCGCTCTGGACAGCAATCTAAACTCGGATGCACTGGCCAGGTAGACAGGAAAAGCCCCGCGAACATTTGAATTTCATTTCCTGTTTGCCCAGCGTGGAGAGCACAGGTAACCACAGATAGCTCATCAGCACAGGTAACCATGCAGGCTGATAATCGAAAAAGAGCACCAGCATGGACCGTGAGGGAGGTACTGGATCTGATCGCTGTATGGGGAGAGGATTCAGTGCTTGCAGAACTTCGTTCTAAAAGACGAAATGCAAAAACTTTTGAAAAAATCTCCAAGGGCATGATGGAGAGAGGCCACAATAGGGACTCTGAGCAGTGCCGCGTGAAAGTCAAGGAGCTCAGACAAGCCTATCAAAAAACAAAGGAGGCAAACGGTCGCTCCGGGTCAGAGCCGAGGACATGCCGCTTCTACGCCGAGCTGCATGCAATTCTAGGGGGGGCTGCCACCACTACCCCACCTGTGATCGTGGATTCTGGGTCAGGGATAGTCTCATCAGCGACGCCTGAGGATTCTGCCGATGGGGGAGAGGAGGAGGATGAGGATGAGGATGAGCTTGCAGAGAACACACAGCACTCCGTTCTCCCCAACAGCCAGGATCTTTTTCTCACCCTGACTGAAGTACCCTCCCAAGCCTCCCAAGCCAGTACCCAAGACTCTGACCCCATGGAAGGGACCTCAGGTGAGTTTACCTTTTAAAATATAAAACTTGTTTTAAAAGCAAACGGTTTTTAATGATTACTTTGCCCTGAGGACTTGGGATGCATTCGCGGTCAGTTCAGCTACTGGAAAAATCTGTTAACGTGTCTGGGGATGGAGCGGAAATCCTCCAGGGACATCTCCATGAAGCTCTCCTGGAGGTACTCCGAAAGCCTTGCCAGAAGGTTTCTGGGAAGTGCATCCTTATTCCCTCCTCCATGGTAGGACACTTGACCACGCCATGCTTGCAGCAAGTAATCTGGTATCATTGCCTGACAAAGCCTGGCAGCGTATGGTCCCGGTGTTTGCTGGCATTCAAGCAACATCCGTTCTTTATCTTGTTGTGTAATCCTCAGGAGAGTGATATCACTCCTGGTAACCTGGTTGAAATACGGGAACTTAATTAAGGGGACAGAGGTGGCCGTTCCTACTGGGCTGTTTGCCTGTGGCGGAAAATAAATCCTTCCCTGCAGTTAGCTAAGCGCAGATGGGAAATTGGCCCTGAGTTTTTCGCGTTTGGCTAGCAGGGATCTTCCCTGTTACCAGCCACGCGGTGGGGGGAGGGCTACCGTGATCATCCCAGAGAATTCATGGCGGGAGGGGGGCGGCGGCGGGGGGGGTGGTTAGTTTGGTGCCTGCAGGGATCTTCCCTGATACCAGCCATGCGGTGGGGGGGGGGAGGGGTAAAGCGATCATCCCAGAGAATTCATGGCGAGAGGGGGGGGTGGTTAGTTTGTTTTCTGCTGCTGCTGCTGAATGTTAACAGAAAAACCGCAGCACTCTACAGACTATGCTTGGTATGTGGGAAAGGAGGGCGCAGAAGCTGTAAGACAATGGCTTACCATGGCCGCATGCAAGCCGAATTCTGTTGCCCAGACCTGTGCTCTCTAGCAGCAAAGCCACAGGCACTCAGCATTAAGAGGCAAAATGCGACCTTGCACAGAAATCACATGTGCTATGTAATGTGAATAGTGTTGGTCACCGTGAAAGAGTATAAGCATTGTTCTGCAAAATGTATCTTTTTAAACAATTCTCTCTTTTTTCCCCTCCCTACAGCAACTGCAAATTCCTCAAGCCTCCCTCCTCCATCCCGAAGGTTATCACAGATAAGGCGTCGTAAGAAGAGAACGCGAGACGAGATGTTTTCTGAAATTATGGAATCCAGTCGCAGTGACAGAGCTCATCTGAATGAGTGGAAGGAAACAGTTTCAAAATATAGGAAAGAAGCCAGTGAACGTGAGGACATGAGGGACCAACGTGAGGACATGAGAGACCAACGTGAGGACAGGAGGGACCAATGTGAGGAGAGGAGAGACGCTCGAGATGAGAGGTGGCGGCAGAAAGACCAGAGGAGGCAGGATGCAACGCTGGGGCTGCTGCGTGAGCAAACAGACATGCTCCGGCGTCTGGTGGAGCTTCAGGAACGGATGCTGGAAAACAGACTGCCGCTTCAGCCCCTGTTCCACCCTCCCCCCTCTCCATGTTCCGTATCCTCCTCACCCAGACGTGTAAGAACACGGGGGGGGGAGGCTCCGTACACCTTCCCATTCCACCCCAGTAGACAGCCCAAGCAAAAGGCTGTCATTTTTTTAACCTTTTCTTTGTGGCTTTTTCCTTCCCAACAATCCTCCTCCCAAATACCACCCGGGTTCCCTCCCTCTTTTTCTAATCTATTAATAAAGAATAAATGATTTTTTAAATGATAGTGACTTTATTTGGTTTGAAAGAAAGCTGGGGGAAGAGGGAGGATGGGTTCCTTACAGAAAATCAGTCAATAAAGGGGGCGGGTTTTCATGAAGGAGAAACAAACAGATATTTCACACTGTAGCCTGGCCAGTCATGAAACTGTTTTTTAAAGCTTTTCTGATGCACAGCGCTTCCTGGTGTGCTCTTCTAATCGCCCTGGTGTCTGGCTGCGCGTAATCAGCAGCCAGGTGATTTGCCTCAGCCTCCCACCCCGCCATAAAGGTCTCCCCCTTACTTTCACAGAGATTGTGGAGCACACAGCAAGCAGAAATAACAATGGGGAGATTTCTTTGGCTGAGGTCAGAGCGAGTCAATAATGATCGTCAGCGACCTTTTAAACGGCCAAATGCACATTCTACCACCATTCTGCACTTGCTTAGCCTGTAGTTAAACAGCTCCTGACTCCTGTCCAGGCTGCCTGTGTACGGCTTCATGAGCCATGGCATTAAGGGGTAGGCGGGGTCCCCAAGAATAACTATTGGCATTTCAACATCCCCAACGGTTATTTTCTGGTCCGGAAAGTAAGTCCCTTGCTGCAGCCCTTTAAACAGAGTAGTGTTCCTGAAAATGCGAGCGACATGAACCCTTCCCGCCCAACCCGCGTTGATGTTAGTGAAACGTCCCTTGTGATCCACAAGTGCTTGCAGCACCATTGAAAAGTACCCCTTGCGGTTTATGTACTCGGTGGCTTGGTGCTCCGGTGCCAAGATAGGGATATGGGTTCCGTCTATCGCCCCACCACAGTTAGGGAATCCCATTGCAGCAAAACCATCCACTATGGCCTGCACATCTCCCAGAGTCACTAACTTTCGTAGCAGCACCTAAGTGATTGCTTTGGCTACTTGCATCACAGCAGCCCCCACAGTAGATTTGCCCACTCCAAATTGATTCCCGACTGACCGGTAGCAGTCTGGAGTTGCAAGCTTCCACAGGGCTATCGCCACGTGCTTCTCAACTGTGAGGGCTGCTCTCATCTTGGTATTCTGGCGTTTCAGGGCAGGGGACAGCAAGTCACAAAGTTCCATGAAAGTGCCCTTATGCATGCGAAAGTTCCGCAGCCACTGGGAATCGTCCCACACCTGCAACACTATGCGGTCCCACCAGTCTGTGCTTGTTTCCCGGGCCCAGAATCGGCGTTCCATGGATAGAATCTGCCCCATTAACAACATGATCTCCAAAGCACCGGGACCCGTGGTTTCACAGAATTCTGTATCCGTGTCCGTGTCCATTTCCATGTCAATGTCCTCATCATGCTTGTCGCTGCGCTGCCGCCACCGCTGCCTCCTCGCCTCGTTTTTCTGGTCCTGGCTGAGCATAAACTCCATGAGAACGCGCGAGGTGTTTACAATGTTCATGACTGCTGTCTTGAGCTCAGCGGGCTCCATGCTTGCTGTGGTATGGAGTCTGCAGTGTTCACCCAACCAGGAAAAAAGGCGCGAAAATGGTTGTCTGCCGTCCGTTGCTTTCATGCAGGGAGGGAAGAGGGAGGGAGGAGGTGAGGCTGTACCCAGAACCACCTGCGACGATGTTTTTTGTCCCATCAGGCACTGGGATCTTAACCCACAATCCCAATGGGCGCGGGAGACTGAGGGAACTATGGGATAGCTATGGGATAGCTACCCACAGTGCAATGGTGCAGAAATCGACGCTAGCCCCGGTACTTGGACGCACACCACCGAATTAATGTGCTTAGTGTGGCCGCATACATTTCGACTTTATACAACCTGTTTTTCAAATCCGAATTATATAAATTCGGATTAATCCCGTAGTGTAGACATACCCTAACACTTCAACAGTGACCATTGGCCCTATTAAATCAGGTGCACTGGCATGCACAAAGGAAAGAGGCTTGAAATAAACAAGATTCCTAGGTATGTTAATAAAAAACCTGGAGTCTTTTAACTAGCCTTTGTTATAGAGCTTCAATGACTCTTAAAGTAAATGGGTCAGTGCTGATAAAAGGATTGAGCTATGATTTAGTTTCTTTTAAGATACCGCAACATTTTCCAGCATCCAAAAAAGATATGATGAAAAACTGAAGGCCTCTCTGTTGGTACTTTTCTAGTCTTGGTATTGATATTAATGACAACAAAATTAGTAATTTGACAATTAGTTCCCCACTTACCTGAAAAGACATGAAAGGCAGAAAGAAAGTAGTTTAACTAGATTATAATGTGGCTCTGACAAGTCAGGTTCCTGTCATGTTATAGCCTTCCAACTTTAACATTTTCATGTCTGCCTGGCAGGTTATTAAAATAAATGAGGGTGCATTGGACTGCTGTTGCGCTTTTCTCTAATGGGAGTTCACAAATTTGCAAGCCACTACCGTAAATTGACCGATCGTGAAGTCTGAAAGAAGTTGGCTAAAGTGAACAATTAGGAGTATTTCTGCACAGCTGAGTGAAATATTCCTTGTTATTTTAATAATTCAGGCACAGGCTAATTTTTGGAAGCCGAGTTTGTCAAGATAATGTGCCTTGGGCTTGTCTGCTTGTCATTTTTAACTCAATCCCACGTTACAGGTGCAGTCTAGCTTACAAAACAGGCAAATCACTCACAGAGGAATTTGCATATGGAATATAGATATACTGTACTAAGGAAAAACAGGCCAAGAAATCAAGAGACCGGCTGAGATAGGAATGCACATGATTGTAAAAACTTTTGATGTTATCACTATTTATGTTGACATAATTACGGGTGTTATTTGGCAATATGCATGCACAAATATGTATAATGTAAAGCATCATGTATATTTCCTCAGTAGAGGAAGGTAGTAAGGCCACAGGAATCTCATGTGGTATACAGATGTTCTGTATGAATTCAGTTATACCTATTCAACTTAAAATATCTTCTTGCCAAAGAAAATGGAACAAGCTGGAACAGTTACTTAATTAACTGAGAAGGTAAAACCTTCTTTGAAGAAAGACCATGCAGATTCAATAGATATAATTCCGAAAGTAATGGGTAGATTGTTAAACCAGAACTCTGAACACACACTCAGACACACACACTTTCTTGCTCTCCATATCTCCTTTTCCTTCACAAGTTGCTGCTTCCTGAGAAGTGGCTGTAGCAGTTTTTCTACCTTGAATTTTTCTCACCTTCTCTCAGTCTGGCTCTCTCACCTATCCTGATGATAAGCAGAAATGTCCAAGCTGGCTGAGCCACTCCTTTGCACTCTCTGGCTTCCTCGTGCACTGTTAGGGCTCTGTCCTCCCTTGTGTTCAATCACCACACAGTGCAGGGGTGGGAGGAGCCAGTTACAACTCCATGATTCTGTACTGGCCTGGCCCAATGTGAGTTAGACTAGAGCACCTTGGGACCAGTGGCCCCGAAGGTTCCTAAGCAAGTGAGGACAGGTGAAGCATAGCAGAACTCCACTTTGCCTTCTCCCAACCTTTAACTATTTTAAAAGGAAACTAATCACTAGGTGGATTTTTTCCATATAAAAATGATTGCTAAGTGTGTTAATTGTTGTGGGGTTTGAGCACCTTTGGAATGGGAATTTGATTCTTTAGGGTTAGATTGTACCTTTAATGCCTGGGCCTGTGCTGGAGGCATTGGGAACTGCACCATTCAAAGGGGTACATACATACACTGCAACTCACCTTGGAAAAACACTGCATGCTTTCCCCAGACCCCCTGGCTAGCACCACATCCCCCAAGAGCCCATTGGGATGGCACACAAAAGGAGCAGTCCCTAGCCTCAGGAGAGTGCAAAGACTTTAATTCAGACCAGTCCTTGTGCAAGGGGGAAAGAACCCTCACACACATAGGCAAAGGCCAGGCAAAATCTAGCTCTCAGTGTTCTTCATTTTTATATATATGTTTAAGGTTTGGACAGATTCATTATAAACACTCAGCTGTCACACCTATTCAGAGATTATCTCTAAATGTATTGCTGTTGCCATTTAGATGTTAGATGTAGATGTTAGGTTCCTTACTGCAAGGCACAACAAAATATAAGATAGCCCATACCAATTGGAGTGGCCATATCGTGCTGATGTCACTGTGATGTAATAGAATAGCAAGAGAACAGCACTATCATTGCCTAATGTGAAACAAAACTGAAGGCAATTTTATGAAATGGTTTGAGAAATGGAGAGATACCTCGCCAATGATGGCAAAAGAGGAGCCAGTTAAAATTTGCAGGGAAAGTACACTTATGCTTAATGGTGCTGGGATATTAATGCTTTTAAATAATCCACCCTGAGAATATTTGCTTTCAGGTGCTTCCAGAAGGTACTTGAAAATACTCCAGCTTGCAGAGAGAAATATAAATACCAGTATTTCCATGCAAACCAGGCTATTCATGTGTGAACAAGAGTATTCGTCATTCATTATTCATTTATTATTCCATTTTAAAAGTTTCAGTCATCCAGTCAGGGAACAGAAACAATCCTATGCAACTTAGATAATCACTCATCAGCATGAAGAATGAGTAGTGCACAGCGAATAGCTGAAGCGAACAGTTCAACAACAATCCATCTGTGAAGTCTGTTTACATAAATTGTTCATCTAACAAAATATGTTTATAAAAATAATCAGTTTGTTCACAACATTTTGCCAACAGAAAAATGGGCAAAACTCATGGAATAAATTACATGATGTAAATTATTTCCAGCAGCTCTAATCTTCAGATATGAGGAATGGCAGCCTTATCGGGGTCCACTATGCTGCCTAACATTCAGGTAGGGATGCTCAACCCCCAAGAAGACAGGGAGCCCTAGATCACAGACTCTAAGCATTCAGGCAGACCACAGGCTAGCTCCTACTCCTAAAGATGGTGCAGAACAATGTCCTGATCCTACCCGCCCCTGCCATCACTTTAAGCCAGCAAGGAGGGCTCACTTTAACCTGTAGTATCAGGTCTCTTGAGGAAGAAGGTGCAGATGCATTTACCTTGTTGTTTACTCTCTTGAGACTCATCAGCTGGTGGATACCATGGTTTAAGACCTAAGCACTTCAGGCACCTCTCAGGAATCGAGCCCCATAAGCTCCAGGGAAGGGATTTGTGTTGCTGTAGCTGAACCTGAAGAGGAGATGTAACAACATACAGAACAAGCAAAGGCAAATCCCAGGCCACTTGCTGTTCACAAAAAGAGAATGAAGTGATGGCAAGTTGCTGGTAGTCTGCAGAAACTGATAATGCCCTCAATGAAGCACAGAGTGAGAAAAGTCTGAAGCTGGTGTGGATCCCTATTTCAGGAGAGAACCACTGGGACAAGGGACAGATCAAACTCAACATGTCGTAATATGACTGCTGACCTGGCAGAAGTAATTCCTGTAGGTCCATTCGTCCACAGTTTAGAAGGAAACTACTGCTGATGGTGCTGCAGGGAGAGCCATCTGAAGGAGAGAAGCTGAGACATCTGCAAACTGGCAGCCACAGGCTGGTGCTGGAAAGAAGCAGGGTCTGAGTGTGGCAGACAGGGACCAGTAGCCTGAGATGCACTGTTCTTCAAACTGCATACTGAGGAAATGGAGCTAGCTTTCACAGCTCACTCGTGTGCTATTTTCCACTTTGCTTTATTCTCTCTTTTCAAATTCCCTTTGGACTCCTGCTCACTTCTACTGGGCAGAAAGAGGGGAAAAAACAATATTGTAGAAGAGCTGAAGCACTAAGCATGGGCTGCATGCTTCCTATGAGACAAAAATAGAGGAATTAGGAAGGGTTCCTTGGCCTGAACTGACAATTTTTAGCTCCTTGATTCCTGGTAAGTGGAGCTATTGCACTGCCTGTATGCATTTGCTGTTATAAGAAAGATTAAAGTTGTAAATAGATGACGTAGGGCAATCCAAATGCTCCCCTCATGGTTTAACTTTCCTTTCATGCATTGTGTCTGAAAGCACCCCTGTAATCACAGCCTGAACACTATTGTAAAAATCTTTGTACAAAATATGCCTTTTGAGGTATCACTTGAAAACGAATACCTCCCTGTTCAATAATATCATGGTGAAATATATGTAGCAACTTTATATGTAAAGTTATGAATTCCCCCTGTATTATGTTGTTAGCACATGTTCAAACCCACACATCCCTGATTAGAAAAAAAGTTGTTAAACAGGTCTATTCTAAACAACAGAAAGTGTGTTTACCTCAATTTACATATAAGTAATAAACAGGGTCCTTGAGACAGCAAGAGGGGGGAAATGGCAGGCGACAAGGCAAATCTGCATTTCAGCAAACACAGGTGAGAAGAAAGAGCATGGAGCCCCCTTCACCACCAGACTCCATGTTGCCTTCTTTATGGTTTGAATAAACTTTCCTTTGAGAGGTAATCCTCAGAAAAATCCACTTCGCAGGGTGACTGGACTATAAAAGTGAGGGCAAAAACACTCTGAATCATTTCTCTTCCACTTAAAAAGAAAGAAGAACCAGCCCTTTGACTTTGCGGGGCGGGGGGGGGGGGGGTATCCTGACCTGAGAATTTGGCCAGCCCCTGTTGCTGGGAATGTGTGGTAAGGATTTTACCTTGAAACAAGTATGGTTTGTTGAGTTTTAGTTACTAGAAAGTGTCTTATCTTTATTTCTCTTATAACCATGTCTGACTTTAATGCCTGGGTACTTGAATTCACTTAAAACCCTATCTTCTTTTGTTAATAAACTTGTTTTATTTTTTTTTTCAATCTAAACCAATCCAGTGCTGTGTTTAAACTGAACAGTTTAGTAACTCCAGTTGAAGTAGCAGCTTGTTGAATATTGACCCTTTACAGGGGCGAAAGACCCTTAATAGCTGAACTGCCCAGGAGAGGGCTAGACAGTGCAGAACACACAATTTTGGGAAAATTCAGGACTGGTAGTGTGTTAGGCTCACCCAGCAAGAAGTAACCAAGGCTGGTGGAAGCCAGCGTGTGACTGGGATGTTACTGGCAGGCTGCTGGGGTGAGAGCTGCTGGAACCGGGGATGCAGCTATACACAGATACCTAGGATGTGACCTGCATGAGGGTAGGCTGGTTGTGAGTGACCCAGGATACAAGGCACAACAGCAAAGTGTTGAGGGATATAAGGTTGCAGGGCAAGTGGTGATAACCCCTGACTAGTCTGGATTGCACTCCAGAATGTGACATGCATATCCTGTTAAGTAATATGCTAAATGTTTGTGAAAATGCACTTAAGTGAAGGAAGAAGTGTGGTAGATATAGCTATGTACTACAGTTGCTCTTCCAGTCCTACACACTGAAAGTTGCTGGATATCTGTCTATATTGCAAGCACACATCACAACACAGTTTCATGAATGGTTCTCGTTTAAATTGTCACAGCTTATCAGATACTCTTCAAATTGGGAATACCTTTGTGAATAAGAGCCATGCCTGGTGCTCTTGAGCTGAACTCTCGCCTATAGTTTACACTTTAAAACCCTAAATACTGTGCATTCTCACCTTCTGTGTAGTGTTTTCTATTTCCAGGCTGTCTTGGAAACCAATAAAAACATCTGTGGATTTCTGCCATTGCACTGTACTGTTCTTTTGAAAAGTATTTGAGCCCCAGTAGGGGGCCCATTTGTTCATTTTGAAATGGTTGATAACCAGCTGCATGAGGAGAATAACCACTGGATGCATTTAACTCATCCTGCCTGCATGTTCTCTGTCCTGCGTCTCCACTTCCCATTTGTTACAAGGCAACTTTAACTTATTTCTTGTGGGTGAGGCTCTGCACGGATCCCCACTGATTTCATAGGTCCTCTCTATTCAAGGGAGAAGGATAGGAAGGGGAAAGAGTGGATGAATGAAGTTCTGAAGCACGATGGGCACTTTACAAACTTTAAAACAAATGTTGGTTCTGTAGTGCTGTTCATTATCATGCACTGCTAGTTGTGGGCATTGACTTTGGGAAATGAATCTTAGGAACAAGGCTGAGAAATGGTAGAAATTTTCTGGGGCTTAGTATTAGTATTAATTTATCTGGATGGATTGAGGCTTCTCGTTACACTCTGTGTTATTTTACGTGAACATGTGTGACGCTGTTTGATTAAAACATGACCAGTTATATCATTATGCCAAAAGTGTCATGCCACTGTTAGATAATTACAACAAATCTTGTACAAAGTACATCATGTAAGGTGTCAATGGAAAAGTTATGATGTGCCGAGAGTGATTATCCTGTTTTTATGCATATATCATCTTTGTATCTAAAGTTATGAATATTGACTATGTTTCAGTATTTCAAATGTGGATTCCCTTCTCTGGGAAGCCTTGAGAAACTCTTCACCAATTCCCTGGTGAATACAGATCCAAACCCCTTGGATCTTAAAACAAGGAGAAATTAACCATTCCCCTCCTTCCTCCCACCAACCCCCTTGGATCTAAAAAGAAGGAAAAATCAATCAGGTTCTTAAAAAGAAGGCTTTTAATTAAAGAAAAAGGTAAAAATCATCTCTGTAAAATCAGTATGGAAAATAACTTTACAGGGTAATCAAACTTAAAGAGCTCAGAGGACCTCCCTCTAGCTTCAGGTTCAAAGTATAGCAAACAAAGATAAACACTCTAGTAAAAGGCAACAGAGGGTCCTGTGGCACCTTTAAGACTAACAGAAGTATTGGGAGCATAAGCTTTCGTGGGTAACAACCTCACTTCTTCAGATGCAAGTAATGGAAATCTCCAGAGGCAGGTATAAATCAGTATGGAGGTAACTACGATACCCATACGAGGAAATATCGTAACTACGATACCCACACAAGGAAATAAAGAAACAAATCAACAGAGCCAGACGTGTATCCCAGAAGCCTCCTGCTACAAGACAGGCCCAAAAAAGAAACCAACAGAACTCCACTGACCATCACCTACAGTCCTCAGCTTAAACCTCTCCAACGCATCATCTGTGATCTACAACCCATCCTGGACAATGATCACTCACTTTCACAGACCTTGGGAGGCAGGCCAGTCCTCACCCACAGACAACCTGCCAACCGTAAGCATATTCTCACCAGCAACCACGCACCGCACCATAACAACTCTAACTCAGGAACCAACCCATGCAGCAAACCTCGATGCCAACTCTTCCCACATATCTACACCAGCAACACCATCACAGGACCTAACCAGATCAGCTACAACATCACCGGTTCATTCACCTGCACGTCCACCAATATTATATATGCCATCATGTGCCAGCAATGCCCCTCTACTATGTACATTGGCCAAACTGGACAGTCACTACATAAAAGGATAAATGGACACAAGTCAGATATCAGGAATGGCAATATACAAAAACCTGTAGGAGAACACTTCAACCTCCCTGGCCACACAATAACAGATGTAAAGGTAGCCATCTTACAGCAAAAAAACTTCAGGATCAGACTCCAAAGAGAAACTGCTGAGCTTCAGTTCATTTGCAAATTTGACACCATCAGATCAGGATTAAACAAAGACTGTGAATGGCTTTCCAACTACAGAAGCAGTTTCGCCTCCCTTGGTGTTCACACTTCAACTGCTAGCAGAGGACCTCACCCTCCCTGATTGAACTAATCTCGTTATCTCCAGACTGATTCTTGCCAGCATATTTATACCTGCCCCTGGAAATTTCCATTACATGCATCCGACGAAGTGGGCATTCACCCACGAAAGCTTATGCTCCAATACATCTATTAGTCTTAAAGGTGCCACAGGACTCTCTGTTGCTTTTTACAGATCCAGACTAACACGGCTACCCCTCTGATACTTGTATCAGAACATACAGCAAAAAAATTAATCTGCATGGACCTAGGTCAGGGGTGGGCAAACTTTTTGGCCTGAGGGCCACATCTGGGTATGGAAATTATATGGCAGGCCATGGATGCTCATGAAATTGGGGGTGAGGATTGGGAGTGGGGGAGGGCCCAGCTGGGGGTACGGGCTCTAGGGTGGGGCCAGAAATGAGTTCAGGGTGTGGGATGGGGAGGGCTTTGGCTGGAGGTGTGGGCTCTGGGGTGGGGCTGGGAATGAGAGGTCTGGGGTGCAGGAGGGTGCTCTGGGCTGGGACAGATGGGTTTGGAGGGCAGGAGGGGTATCAGACCTTGGGCAGAGGGTTGGGGCATGGAAGGGGCTCGGGGGTGCAGGCTCCAGGCGGCACTTACCTCAAGCAGCTCTTGGAAGCAGCCGGCATGTCCCCCTTCCAGCTCCTACACGGAGGCACGGCCAGGCGGCCCTGCACACTGCCCCATCCACAGACGCTACCCCTGCAGCTCCCATTGGCCAATGGGAACTGCAGGGGTGGCACCTGTGGAAGGGGCAGCATGCAGAGCTGCTTGGACACGCCTCCGCGCAGAAGCTGGAGAGGGGACATGCCGGTTGCTTCCTGGAAGCAGCGCGAAGCGGGGCAAGCCCCTGACCCGCTCCCCGGCAGGAGCTCGAAGGCTGGATTAAAAGGTCTGATGGGCCAGATGAGGCCCGTGGCCCATAGTTTGCGCACCTCGGACCTAGGTGATTTCTTGTGGATTACCAGTTTTTGTAAATTATCAAGTAAATAAACAGGATAAAAATCATAAGGATACTATATGACAATGTGTACTTTTTCATTTTTGGCATAGTTTAATTTTAATTATGCAAGATAATACTTCCAAGCATTCTATTAAAAGTAGTGTATCATTCATTATAAAACTAATTAACTGTTAGTAATATTGTACTTCACTAAAGCCAGAGCTGGTAAAAAAGAATTCCTGCAGAAATTTTTGAGAAAAATATTCCATCTTGAACTTTATGACCAAAAAATTTTGGGGTTTCCACAAGAATTTTTCTTTCAAAATTAAATAAAAATTTTCATTTCAATTTGAAAACTTTTTTTAAAAAATGAAAACTTTATATTGTTTTCACATAAAATGTCATTTCATTTTGGTTTGGGTAACCAAAAACTGTGATTTTTACATTTTCTGTTGTCGTTGGAAAACAGTAAAAAGTATGAAAAATTAATTCTTCCATGCTTTCATATGTTTCTCCTCTTACACCAATTTTTCAAGTGTTTTCAAGGCTACTAACAACTTCTGAAGCATTGGGCAAAGCGACTTATCTGTGCCTCAGTTTACCTATCTTCAAAATTTGTATAAAATGCTGGTTTCACATAAGTGTTATAATGTTTAAGTTATTTTTCTAAAAGTACTTTGAGACCTGCAGATTAGAGATGTTATGTAACTGCAAGCATGTGTTATATTTTCTTATTTATTATTACTGGGTTTGCAGCTCAGAATAGTGAAAATAAGAAAGGTTCCATTTTAACTTTTTTTTTTTAAATATTTTTTCAGAACAGTTGTTTTTTTAAGTATTTGTCACTGTTTTCACATCTCTAGGAATGAACAAAGTGGGCACTTCTCTGAATGGGAGCTGTCATTTTGTAAATGCAATACTTAAAGCTAAACCTCCTGCAATAAAGTATGTTCAGACACTAGAAGTATGCAGATCCTGAAGACAGAAAGGTTGTCAGAGTTGTCACAACACATTCTATTTTGTTTTTAAATGTTATGTGAAAGTGGAAACAGAACTTGCAGTACTTTACCACACGTTTGAAAAGCTTTGCCATCTAGTGTATTCCAATGCTGAGCTGCATTCATCAATTCCAAAGCCAGAAGCAACCATTGCGCCGATATAGCCTGATATCCTGTATAATACAGGCCATAGAATTTCCCCAAAATAAGTCCTAGAGCATAGCTTTTAGAAAAACATCCACTTTTGATTTTAAAATGGTCAGTGATGGAGAATCCACCACAACGCTTGGTTAATTGTTCCAATTGTTAATTATCCTCACAGTAAAAAGTTATGCTTTATTTCAATTCTGAACTTGTCTAGCTTCAACTTACCAGTTAATGGATCAGGTTATACCTTTCTCTGCTGGATTGAAGAGCCTATTATTAAATATTTGTTTCCCACGTAGGAACTTATAGACTGTGATCAAGTCACCCCTTAACCTTTTCTTTGTTAAAATAGATTGAGCTCCTGGAGCCTACCAATATAAGGCATGTTTTCTAATCCATTAATCATTCTTGTGGCTCTTCTCTGAACCCTTTCCAATTTATCAACATCCTTCTTGAACTGGAGATACCAGAATGGGACATAGTGTTCCTGCAGTGGTCACACCAGTGACAAATACAGAGGCAAAATAACCTCTCTACTCCTTCTCAAGATTACCCTGTTTATGCATCCCAGTATTGCATTAGGTCTTCTGACCATAGCGTCATGCTGGGAGCTCATGTTCAGCTGATTATCCACCATGATCCCAAATCTTTTTTGAAATCACTGCTTCTCAAGATAGAGCGCCCCCCTCACCCCCCCAAGTATGGCCTACATTCTTGCTAGATGTATACATTTACCCATATTAAAACCCATATTGTTTGCTTGTGCCCAGTTTACAAAATGCTCCAGATTGCTCTGAATCAGTGACCTGTCCTCTTCATTATTTATAAGTCCCCCAACTTTTATATCATCTGCCAACTTTATCAGTGATTCTTTGATGTTTTCTTCCTGGTCACTGATAAAATTGTTAAATATTGTTGGGTCAAGAACCTATCCGCACAAGATCTCACTGGAAACACACCCACTTGATAACAATTTTCCATTTACAATTACATTTTGGGACCTATCACTTAGTCAGTTTTTAATTCATTTAATGTGTGCCGTGTTAATTGTATATCTTTTTTTAATCTCATGGTACCAAGTCAAATGCCTTACAGAAGTCTAAGTCTTATATCACCATTATTACCTGGTCTGAACTTTATTCTGCTTGCACATTAGAAATGTGATCAATTCATGATCACTTGTACCTAACCTAATATTTTTAGTTTTGTGATCATTTCCTCTTTATCTGTCAAGATGAGGTCTAATATAGAATTCCCTTGTATTGGATGCAACCCTTTTTGAGTTAGGAAATTGTCAGGACGTTTAGAAATTCGAAGGATGTTTTAGTACTGACAGTATGAGACCTCCAGCATATGTGATTCACATTGAAATCTCCCATGATCACGCAGTTTTTTTTGCCTGAACATTACAGATGGGTGCATAAGTAGCTGGTTATCCTGTTGCCTAGTGTGATTTGGTGGTCTGTAGCGGGCACTAACTAATGCCCCAGCTTGTACTTTATCTGGTAGGACATTGAGCCATAAGTATTCAAGACGATTTTCTTCTGAGTTATCAGTGATTGGAAACAGGTAATGCCATCTTTGACATATAGTACTATGCATTCTCTCCTTTTGACCACCTGATACTTCCTCAAATAGGTCAAAACTAGGGCTGTTGATTAATCGCAGCTAACTCATGTGATTAACTCAAAAAATTAATCACGATTAATCACAATTTTAATCACACTGTTAAACAATAGAATACCAATTGAAAATTATTAAATATTTGGATGTTTTTCTATATTTTCAGATATATTGATTTCAATTACAACACAGAATACAAAGTGTACAGTTGTCACTTTACATTTTTTATTACAAATATTTTCACTGTAAAAACGATAAACAAAAGAAACATTATTTTTCAATTCACCTCATACAAGTACTGTAGTGCAATATCTTTATCTTGAAAGTGCAACTTACAAATAACATTTTTTTGTTACATAACTGCACTCAAAAACAAAACAATGCAAAACTTTAGAGCCTACACATCCACTCAGTCCTACTTCTCATTCAGCCAATCGCTCAGACAAACAATTTTGTTTACATTTGCAGGAGATAATGCTGCCAGCTTTTTATTTACAATGTCACCTGAAAGTGAGAACAGGTATTCTCCTGGGACTTTTATAGCCAGCATTGCAAGGTATCTATGTGCCAGATATACTAAACATTCATATGCCCCGTCATTCTTAAGCCACCATTCCAGAGGACATGCTTCCATGCTGATGAAGTTCATTGAAAAAATAATGCATTAATAAAATTCTCTTGTGGGAGAATTCTATGTCTCCATCTCTATTTTACCCACATTCTGCTATATATTTCATGTTCTATATTTCATGTTATAGCAGTCTCGGATGATAACTCAGCACACGTTGTTTATTTTAAGAACATTTTCAGTGCAGATTTGACAAAACGCAAAGACGGTACCAATGTGAGATTTCTAAAGATAGCTACAGCACTCAACTCAAGGTTTAAGAATCTGAAGTGCCTTCCAAAATCTGAGAGATGAGGTGTGGAGAATGCTTTCAGAAGTTTTAAAAGAGCAACACTCCAATGCAGCAACTACAGAACCCAAACCACCAAAAAAGAAAATCAACCTTCTGCTAGTGGCATCTGATTCAGATGATGAAAATTAACGTGCGTCAGTCCACACTGCTTTGGATTGTTATTGAGCAGAACCCGTCGTCAGCATGGATGCATGTCATCTGGAATGGTGGTTGAAGCATGAAGGGACATATGAATCTTTAGCACATCTGGCATGTAAATATCTTGTGACGCCAGCTACAACAGCGCCATGCGAACACCTGTTCTCACTTTCAGGTGACGTGAACAAGAAGCGGGCAACATTATCTCCTGCAATTGTAAACAAACTTGTTTGTCTGAGTGATTGGCTGAACAAGAAATAGGACTGAGTGGACTTGTAGGATCTAAAGTTTTACATGTTTTATTTTTGAATGCAGTTATTTTTGTACATAATTCTACATTTGTAAGTTCAACTTTCATGATAAAGAGATTGCACTACAGTACTTGTATGAGGTGAATTGAAAAATACTATTTATTTTCTTTTTTACAGTGCAAATATGTGTAATCAAAAATAAATACAAAGTGAGCACTGTACACTTTGTATTCTGTGTTACAACTGAAATCAATATATTTCAATGTGGAAAACATCCAAAAATATTTAAATAAATGGTATTCTATTATTGTTTAACACTGTGATTCATTTTTTTAATTACATAATTAATCGTGATTTTTTTAATCGCTTGACAACCCTAGTTATAACCATTTATTTTAACATTCCAGTTATGTGAATCATCCCACCAGGTTTTAGTAATACCAATGAGATTGAATTTTTGGTCGGAACTGAGCGATTCCAGGATCTCTTGTTTGTTACTCAATCTCCTAGCAATGGTGTATAGGCAATTCAAAAATGTCTTCTCTTCATGTCTTTCCGTTCCTTGATTAATTTTGTTATCAATATCTCGAATTTGTGCTGAATGCTCATATCTTCCTACTTTTACTCTCCCCTTTTGCTATTAGTTGAACTCCCTATAGACTACTCTAGCCAGTTTGTCCCTGTGGAGATTGGTCCTCCTTCTACAGAGGTGGAGGCGATCCAAACTATACAGCCCTCTCTCTCCATAGAAGGTGGACCAATGTTCCACAAAACCAAACCCCTACACCCTAAACCATTAGCCTAGCCAGTGGTTCATTTCCATAATCTTTTGCCTTCAGTCTTCTTTCACTCATGGAACAGGAATGATCTCAGAGAAGTTTGCTTGGACATTCTTCTTCTTCAGCACACTTCCAAGTTCCCCAAAGCCATCTACTGTCTGACTGTCTATTCCCTGACTTATTCTGTATCAGGCTGCCAAGATGGCATAAGCCTCTTTAATTTTAATTATTAATAATTACAATAATTATAGCATTTCCCCAAAATGTGCCAAGGGATGTATAAACATACAGCAAGAAAGGGTGCATGCCCCCAATGTAAAAGCATTTAGAAAATTTGGCCTATATTTGTGCCAATGAAGACAATGGAAAAGGGCATTGGATCAGGCCTATATTTGCAACTACAAGTAGTGATTAGTATGTCTTTAACACTGTACTCTTGTTTAAATGTGATCAGAAACAATTATCTAAATGCTAAGTAAGGACAGTAGTGTGTTTTTCTTACTATTACTATTATGTTAAAATATTTCTCTTTAACAAAGTTGTTGGCTAGTTTTTTAAATTAATATCTTATGCTGATCATTAAATAAGAGGTTGGAAGCTGAAGTAGCTGTGGCTAATTAAGTAACTATTACTGGCCCAGTCATGGGATATGTGAAGCATTTTATCTGAGGTCTCTGAATATTGTTAATATTAATGGATGGCTTAGTGAGAAACCAGTTAGAGTTAATCAACTGAGTGAAACTATAGGGAGATTAGTTCGTTGCCTACTCTGTCCCCATATCTACTCTAGCGACACCATCAGAGGACCCAACCACATCAGCCACACCATCAAGGGCTCATTCACCTGCACATCCACTAATATTATATATGCCATCATGTGCCAGCAATGCCCCTCTGCCATGTACATTGGCCAAACCGGACAGTCCCTCCACAAAAGAATAAATGGACACAAATCGGACATCAGGAATGGTAACATACATAAACCAGTAAGTGGACACTTCAATCTCCCTGGTCATTCTATTACAGATTTAAAAGTCACTATCATTGAACAAAAAAACTTCAGAAACAGACTTCAAAGAGAAACAGCAGAACTAAAATTCATTTGCAAATTCAACACCATTAATCTGGGCCTGAATAGGGACTGGGAGTGGCTGGCTCATTACAGAAGCAGCTTTTCCTCTCCTGGAATTGACACCTCCTCATCTATTATTGGGAGTGGACTACATCCACCCTGATTGAATTGGCCCTGTCAACACTGGTTCTCCACTTGCGAAGTAACTCCCTGCTCTCCATGTGTCAGTATATAATGCCTGCATCTGTAACTTTCACTCTATGCATCCAAAGAAGTGAGGTTTTTACCCACGAAAGCTTATGCCCAAATAAATCTGTTAGTCTTTAAGGTGCCACCAGACTCCTTGTTGTTTTTATAGGGAGATTGTGTAAGCATCATTTTTATGCTAATCATAACTTTGAGAACTACAGCTGCTATAGACTATAATAATAATAGCAACAATTAATAATTAATAGAGTGCATAAGCAACTATTTTGTGAGAAAATAGGATCGAGGTCGAAAGTTACTCCTGGCAACAATTCTGTGCACTTCATTAGTTAAATGGCCTGAAAAGTTTTTAGTGTCTAATGAAAAAAAATGTTCTGTGGCAAAGGAAGTTGGTATTTGTGAACCTGTGCACCTGTACTGAAAACAATTAAGGGGGCCACATTAAAGGCGAGATAAATTGGCAGCTACTGAACAAGAGTTATTTGTTTAGTACTGTATTTGTTTAAATAAAATTAAATGTTAAGGGACCATCTTTTAATTATTTGTAGTACATACAACACCTCTTAAGAGTAACATAAGAGGAAAACTTGAAAACAATTCAAAATGTTTATTGTGATTCACAGTTTAGAATAAAATGGTCCAATGTGATGAGTTGGTTGAGAAGAATTCAGCCAACCCCAACCCTCTATGAGTGCAGGTCTCTTCCAACACTGATCCAGGAGAGCCATTATGAGTGGCAGCATTGATATCCCTCTCTTCCACATCCGTCAGATTTGGGGTGTCAATGCTCCCCTTCCTGAGCAGTAAGATGCATGGGGCAGTTCATCCCCTCAAAGCTATTGTTTAAGGCTCTCTGCAGACTCAGGCAAACATTGCTGTATTGGCTACATTTAGTTCATGTTACTTAGCTTTTCTTTGTAACCATAAGGACTAGAAACTTTTTTTAAATGGAAGCCTATATTTTTCTGTCACTACATGACTCCAGATACACATGTGGCTATAATGACAATGCCTCCAACCTAAATTGGGATTTGTCATGATTCCATTCTACTGTCTTCATGTTCAGCATGTAAGAGGAACGATGCTCTTGTGATTAAGGTGCACTACAAAAAGTTAGCAAATTTGGGCTCTGCTTCTGGCTTTGCTACTGCATTAATGTGGAACCCTTGTTAAGTCGGTTAGGTCTCTATCCAAAGCTCATTGAAGTCAATGACAGCTCTTTCTTTGATTTCAACGACTTTAGAACAGGCCCTTAGCCTCTTTCTACCTCTGTTTACTTTTTACTGACTTCACTGGGGTATTGTGCATAGAGCTAGTAAAAAAAAAATTTCAACAAGCTCCTTTTTCCATTGGAAAATGCTGATTTAACAACATTGAAATATTCCCAGAGAATGTATCGATTTTTATCAAAAACTTTGGTGAAAAATTATTGAGACATTTCATTTTGACTTTATCATTTTGACACATATATTATATTCATAGTTCTTAGTGTGTGTGATCTAAATTGCTAACCTGTCTAGATGTAAGTCTATCCAGAACTGAACTTTTAACTCTAGGAACAATTTAGATAATTTTTATATTCATTATATTAATTTTTACACTTCTCTTTGCTTCACCGTTCTATTTGAAATAAGAAGCAAAAGTGCTAAAGTACCATGAAATAGCTTCTTCTCTCAATAGTTTCATCTGATTTTATGAATTCAAGAGGCTCAGATAAACATTCAACATATTGGATGCTGACATGATCCTGATCTTTTAAACCTTTTGAGATGTGAGACGTAGACGTAGACGTAACATAGGACAAGAAGTAATGGGCTTAAATTGCAGCAAGGGTGGTTAAGGTTGGACGTTAGGAAAAACTTCCTAACTGTCAGAGTGGTTAAGCACTGGAATAAATTGCCTAGGGAGGTTGTGGAATCTCCATCATTGGGGATTTTTAAGAGCAGGTTGGACAAACACTGTCAGGGATGGTCTAGATAATATTTAGTCCTGCCTTGAGGGCAGGAGACTGGACTAGATGACCTTTCGAGGTCCCTTCCAGTTCTATAATTCTACATACCCATCACTAACTAAAATGCTGTGTTTCACTGACCCCATAATTACTGCTTATTATAAGGGTCTCTAAATAGTCATTAGAAAACACTGGACTGATCCTCTTCCCATTGAGCTCAATGGCAAAACTTCTTTCTTCTTTACTGGGCAAAGACTGATGCCTCAGCAGTATGGGTTAAAGATCAAGGTTTTTGCAATGGAATGCTTCATTTTCTTGCTTTTGTGAGTTGATAACATTCAATTTGTGATAATTTATATTTAAAATTTGTCAATTGCCTTAGGTAATGAATCATCTTAACTCGGTATTTGTAATATTCTAGGTGTTTCCTATAAGAAGTTTAGGGAACGTTAAATAATACTGCAAAATATAAAGGTAACTGGATTGATTTATCTAAGGAAAAATTGTGAAGTGTTTAAGAAAGATGGTTATGTGGTAGTAACTTTTGTATTCAGAACAAATACCTCTCTGAACACAAAATTTATTCCGAATCGTTTTCAAAAACTGACTCAGAATTTTTAGTGGATTAGTATCTTGAGTGAAAATGGTGTATCTGAAGAAATGTTGCTCAGTGAGTCTGATTATAGCACAATTCCTGTATTTTTTGTGTAAACTTCAAGGACACCTCCTGTCTGTATTTATTCATGTTATATATCTAGATTGCTTTGTAAGTACATACAGTACAATACCTTATTTAAATGCACAACACTTCAGGTTAGACAACTTTTTTCATCAATCTAAGCACTCAGTGTCAGCTCTATAGTACCAGTCAACATCCTTTCATCCTTGTTCAATATTGTTCTTGTTCAAATAACTCTACACCAGTAGGAGCCATGTTCACTTTTACATAATTAGAGCCAATGGAAAGTCATTAACAACAAGTCATTTGGGGCCAAATTCTTCCCTCGCATCTATTCAGTTTTAAATGGCATGTCAGTTTAAAATCACCATACTGTTATCTGAAAACGCATGCATACAAAGCACAGTGGATTACACTTTGCCAGCATGGGTTTCCAAATTAAAATATTGTGGCTTCAAAGGGGGTAAATCATTGCACAAGCGCATTGAAATAATTAAGACTGAACAGGTAATTGAAGGTAGAATTTAGTCTTTTCATATAATTTTAATTAACTTAATTTAAACTGGCTTGGATTTTAGGGACAAGGCACAGCCAAGCAAAAGGGCTTTTTTAGATTGCTGATTTACCTTTTCCTTCCTCACTACCTGTTATGCTACTGAGGCAGTTGTCATTCCCCAGCCCACTCTGTCACATGAACAAATCTAAAATAACCAGCTAATACTCTCTTAGAGTGAAAGTATGGGGGAGGGATAGCTCAGCAGTTTGAGCATTGGCCTGCTAAATCCAGGATTGTGAGCTCAATCCTTGAGGGGGCCATTTAGGGATCGGGGGCCATTTAGGGATCGGGGGCAAAAAATCTGTCTGGGGATGGTCCTGCTTTGAGCAGGCGATTGGACTAGATGACCTCCTGAAGTCAACCCTGATATTCTATGACTATGAAACTGACTAGGATAATTGATCCAGACCCAAACATACCCTCAACAATGGGCTTTTTATGTTTTGTTTATACTGGAAGAGAGTAAGTGTTGGGTGAGGAAGGGAATAAAAAGATCTTTACATTTGGGATGACACTGCTAAATATCCTAGTTCCTCAGCTTCTGCAGATAACACAACTGCAATCATTGTTGTACTACCATAAATTTCAAAACATTTTGTCAGCTCATAAGAAGTGAGGAAGTAAAGAATGTAGAGGAATGGCTTGATATGTTCTTGCATATATATCTGCAACAGCAATAAAAGCAGCATCTAGTTTTACACACAGAATATGAAAGATATATTTATATACTGACATTTAGGAAAAAGACATTTCAAAGACATCTGCAAGTGTATGCACTGGATCACTCAATCCGACAGAATGAGGATTGCAACATTTAACATCGCAGCTCCTGAGTCTTCTCCTGATCAGAGGGATATTTAAAATAAATTGTGGAGTGAGGGAAAGAGAGAAAAGAGGTTAAGCCAAATGTTCTGCAGATCTGCATTGACAGTGTCCTTTGAACTAGCAGTCAGGCCAAACAGGAACCAAAACATCCTCAGAATGCCAAAGAGGTGCTGATGTCTTTGAAATATCTGCTTCAGAAACACCTGTCCCAGGCAAACCAGTCAGGAGGATTTGTTGTTTTAACAACCCCTCAGCCAGTCTGACATTGATTTAAAACTTGCCATTTCTAACAAAATGCCAGCCCTTATGCAGGACCTTCTCTGGAGTCCCTGTGAGCATAGAGAGTTCCATGTGCATTACATGAATGTTGTTAGTGTCACATAACCCACATTTTTATGCAAACCAATGTATTTCTCGATTATTGTGAATGTGAAAATGTATTCTTCTTTTTTCCAACCTAGAAGCTGTATTTAATTAGGGATATTATTTATGTTCATCACTAATGGGACCCAATATTGAATGAATCTTATCACTGAAAAACAAAAAAACTCTGACACAAGTTCTGTAGTATCTGGCTTTTCAACTAGGGATTAGACAAATGGTTCTTTAAAAGATAACAACCACTAATCAAATCTCTCCATTGAAGGTGTGCTTTTTTTTTAAATAGGTATCCTTGCTCCCTTCCAACAAGCCCCCCTTTTATTCTTCCCAGTCCTCATGGCCTCACAACAGTATTGATCCATCTTTTCTTATTCCAGAAATCCTTTTCCTGCTGCCAAGTATAAGTGCGTGTGTGCGTGCGTGCATGTGTGTGTGTGTGTGTGTGTGTCAGAGAGAGAGAGAGAGAGAGCAAGTTGGGGAGGGGGGATTATCTCAGCAGCATCCCCTAGCCCAAAGAATCATTACTGATTCCCCAGATCTCCTACTTATTTGGGAAGAAGGAAATAGGTCTCCAACAGCTTCCTGCATATAATTCTTCAGAGAGTAATAAAGAACAGTAAGTTTGTGCTTTCAGTTCCCATTCTTATATTGTGGTAAAGGAGAAGGCTGGCTAGTGAGCAGCATATAGCCAACATCATCTGTGGCTATCTGAAGGAGGTAAGGAGAAGCAATGTTCCTGCTAGCACCAGTCAAGGCTGCAGAGGCAGAAGGGGAAGAGTCCTTGGCAGCACCCTCTGAGGTAAAGAAGAAAAGAGAGTTGAAAAGGCTGGCCCTATCTAGTGAATAACACATTTTTCAGTTAAGAAGTGGTGTGATTATTACAGACTTCTCCAGTACTGGCTCAAAACTCAGCCTTCCTTTCGATACAAACTCAAGTTTTGTGCTTTCCCTGCATGCACTGTTCTGGCATATGATCAATTAAGTTGTGTTTGCATGGACATGGATACCTGAGCAATGAAGAGCTGGGTTGTAGCCATATAGTGTCAGCCACACATGAAAAAGAAAGGTTTCTTTTCTTTTCTTTTCTTTTCTTTTCTTTTCTTTTCTTTTCTTTAAGACAGGGGTCGGCAACCTTTCAGAAGTGGTGTGCCAAGTCTTCATTTATTCACTCTAATTTAAGGTTTCGCGTGCCAGTAATACATTTTAACGTTTTTAGAAGGTCTCTTTCTATAAGTCTAGAATATATAACTAAACTATTGTTGTATGTAAAGTAAATAAAGTTTTAAAAATGTTTAAGAAGCTTCATTTAAAATTAAATTAAAATGCAGAGCCCCCGGACCGGTGGCCAGGACCTGGGCAATATGAGTGCCACTGAAAATCCGCTCGCGTGCCGCCTGCTTTAAGAAGTGACCTCTTAGCAGCAGCTGAATAGCCAAAGGAAATTTGTAACAAGTCTTCCCAGATACCACACGTTATGGGTCACTGCAAATATAGTGGATGTTTAATGTGTAAATTTTAAAAATCACTGGACTTGTGTTTATGTTACTTTTCCATTTATTCCACAGGTAGAAGAGTGAAAACAAGAATCTGGTGTTTTGACCCCTTTGGGATCTTTTCAAGCTCATATAGAACTATAGCTGTTCTGAACACTGAAATACTTCCTGGCATCAGTGCTTTCTTACAGCTCAGTGCCACAGGATTCCCTCCACCATCCAAACAAGATATGGCAGCACAACTCTTCAGTCATGTAACCATCAGAAACCCAGTTTGGCTGCAGCATACAAACCCTATAACCCCACACTCCCCCAAAAATATTTGCTCATAGGCAGTTATTCAATAAATATTGAACCAAAATTAACTCACCTTCTGTCTGCAGGCTGGCTTTGTGTCCCACTGGCTGCTGGGTGATCAGCAGATAATCAGGAAGTAAAGAAGCTCAGACCTATGAAAGACAATGAATACATTAAACAATTTTAGCCCAGATTGCCCCTTCCTATGAGAAAATCCATGTGAAGTGACACAAAAGCAAGAAAAAGTAATTTCCATCTATGGAGCATCCTCTGACTTTTCCTACTGAGAGAGAGGTTTGCCTTCCTCTCCATCTCTATAGAAACAATCCCTGTGATCCTTCATCATCCATGGGAATCTCAGGGAATCTGACAGAGTCTGAGGTGAAATGTATGGAGGCCCACTATCTTCATGCTACCTCTTGGCTCCTTGTGGCTATTCTTTGACTTTTTGTCAACATGTGCTAGAGCTATGCTGACAGGTGTTCCCCTGTGGGCACCAGCCCCCAAAGCCCCTCATATAGGGATATTCCACTGTGTGAAGGGCACTCCACCACGGGATTCCTACAGCCTCAGGACATACCTTCACTGTAGTCCTACAACCAGCATGAGTCCTGAATCACATCAGAGGGGAATCTGTGGGATTCAGGGAAGGGGGGAAAGATCCCATGGGACATTTCTGTTCAGATCAGGCTGGTCCTCATGCAGAGAATCCCCTCTGTACATACATGAGGGGCAACAATTGGGCTCTAAGAACTTCATGAAATCCCTGCTATTCATTAGATGATAATAGTAGGGTCGTTCCATTAGAAAAGTTTTTGGGTTCATTCTGTTCATTCTCTATCATCTCCACAACTCTATGCTGACTGAATAACATTCTGAATCACTGTAGCTTTACTTAAAGTAATCCAGCAGTCCTGGTGCCCTAATCAAGCTGACTTCAATTTCCATCTCCAGTTTCACATTCTTCCACCATCTGTCCAGCTTTTCTCAAGCATGGCATCAGTCTCCAATTTTTCTATCTGCATTCTCCTCCTTAGGTGTCCTACTTATCTCTTGTTCTGCTTCAAAATTTTCCTTCTTTTAAAAACTCTCTCTGGACTTCCTCCACACTCTTTTTCTGACTTATCATCCACCTATTTCCACAAGCACTCGCTCTATGCCTTTAAAGTTTTCCTCTTTTGATCATCCCCTCAATTTCTAGAGTTTGAGCTGATCATCTTTGTGCTGCACCATCCAATTACTACTCCTCTCAACACATTTCATTCTTAACTTTTGTCCTTAAACCTTCCTTTTCTCTTTAAGGACTAAATTCTGACTCTTCTTCTCATGTTGAATGGTAACTTGGGCCTTGTCTACACTGCACAATTAAGTCAACCTATGCTAGGTTGATTTAGAGCCACCTCAGTAATTACTGCAGTGTTTCATGTCCACGCTACCCTCCTTCTGCCAGTAGTGCACATCCTCACCAAGAGCCATTCCACCGACAGGGATAGTATGAGGGGCTGAGAGGCTGGGCTGTCAGCTCTGCACAGACCTCCCAGCTTGGAGTCTGGCTACCCAGCACTGAGAGCTCAGGCTGTCAGCTCTATGCGGCATGATAGCTGAGCTCCAGGCAGCCAGGCTCTCAGCTGGGAGCACTGCATGGAGCTGACAGCTTGGGCTCCCAGTGTCAGGCAGCGCAGTGTTGATAGGCGATGTAAGTAACTGGGGGCACGTCTTCATTACCCGCCGGATCAGCGGGTAGCAATCGATCTATTGGGGATCGACTTATCGCGTCTAGTGAAGACACGATAAAATCAATCCCCGATGGCTCTGCCATTGACTCCGGAAATCCACCGCAGCAAGAGGAGGAAGCGGAGTTGACGGCGGCGCGGCAGCCAGTCCTCACAGCCAGGTAAGTCGACCTAAAATACGCAACTTCAGCTACGCTATTCACGTAGCTGAAGTTGTGTATCTTAGGTCGACTCCTTCCCCCCCCCCCCCCCCCCGTAGTGCAGACCTAGCCTAAGTGTCTGCACAGACACTGCGCCACCCTAAATACACCGACTTCAGCACTATGCCTATGGTGGAGGTTGAGTTATTAGTTCAGTGTAGTGGGGGACTAACATTGGCGAGAGCAAAGCTGTAGACATTTACAGAGTTAGTTGACGTAAGCTGCCTTACATCAACTTAACTCTGTAGTGTAGACCTGGCCAAACTCTGCACGTGGCCCATTAAAGTAAGTGGGCCTACTTGTGGAATAAGATGCTACTCAGTGAGAGAAAAGATGGCATAGTCTGGCCCAAATTATTATTTCCTCTGCAAAGCATTTGGGGATATTAAGGACATAACATAGAAATCTATATTGTATTCCCTTCCCTTTTTCAGCAAGTATCTTTCAATGCTTTTGTGTCATTTATAAATATTGCGGTCAAGTAAATTCCTCTTGATATAAATGCAATTTTTAATTTAATCTTCTGAGATGCTGATGCAGTTTCATTGTGAAATGACTGATCTCAGTGTGAGAACACAAAACTGAATGACAATCAAATCCTGAGAACTGTAAGACTGCAGTAAAATATTGTACTATCGGTACTATACTTATGCAAACAGATTGCAAAATTATGGCAAATGAATATGAACTTATTTATTGCTGACACTAAGGTTCAGTGTTTTAAAATGAGAAAATTCTTCAGTCAGCTAAATGATATTAAATTAGTCATTTGAAAATGCATTTTCAACTTTGGAAATTAAAATAATTTATAGGATGTTATAAATAGAAGTAGTTAAAAGTCATCATTGTATTATAAATCCAATATAAATGTACCAAATATTTCATGAAAATGTGCCTAACATATTGCAAATGTTACACCATTACAGGAGTCACATTCCCAACTTCTACCTGGGGATCAACTACTCTATAGTAGACATTTTGCCTGACCTTCTAGTCTGAAATTCCTGCTTACTATTCTGCAGTTTGCTTTACTGCAAGCCTACTTGTCAAACACATGGGTCATGTTCTCCAAATGCCAGTGATAATCTGAAGAATGATTGTCCAGAATGCCTTACCTTTCCAAAAGCAAGAGGTGGGAGTCATTCTCCTGAAAAAGCATAGAAAGAAAACAGAAACAAGGGACGAACATGACAAAGCTCAGAGTGTTCTGAGATTTCTTTAGGCATCTAAATGTTTCAATTATCTGAACCTGTTGATTCCGACTAGATCGGACCCAGTTCCCTCCCTCTCAACAGAAAACCTTACCGCTGAGCTGAATTGTCTTTGTGGAGGGAGGTGAGCCTCAATAGGCTTCTCTGGCTGACCTTGAGTGTGGAAAGGACAGAGAGTTCGTCCTTGGCCCTTCTGTCTTGTTCAAGTGCCATTTGGAGCAAAGTACTTGGCCTCATTTCCAACGAGCACTGGATATCTTCATAGGAGGTAAGGAATATAATATATATAATTATATACTATTATATAATAGGTTTCAGAGTAGCAGCCGTGTTAGTCTGTATCCGCAAAAAGAAGAACAGGAGTATTTGTGGCACCTTAGAGACTAACAAATTTATTAGAGCATAAGCTTTCGTGGACTACAGCCCACTATGCATCCGAAGAAGTGGGCTGTAGTCCACCAAAGCTTATGCTCTAATAAATTTGTTAGTCTCTAAGGTGCCACAAGTACTCCTCTTCTTCTTTTTATTATATAATATACTATCTATAAAATACTATTATAAACAGCAGGGATGGAGCCCAACACCAGTAGCACCCTCTGTCTTGGGCCCACTGCTACATGATTTCAATCTAGCACATTCCACATTTTTGCTCCAGATCATGTGGGGTTGGATTTAAATGGCAATCACATTTGCCAGAGATGGTAGTGCTGCACTCCAAAGGTAAGGGAATAAGAAAACTCAGTGGCGGCCTGATTGGTGGAAGCAAATAGATTGTGAGGAACCATTGCCCACTTTTTTAACTTTTAAAAAGGCTCAGACATTGTTCAAACAGATGGAAAAAAGTCTAGGCTTGTTCTTACCTTTAAGGCAGCCTGTTCTCTCATCCTCAATAATGAACCAAAGAAAGTTCTTAATCATGCAAGTGAAAGAGCTACGGTTCTCTGACAGAGCTGCTCTCTTCAGAGAAAATCTAGTAACATGGTGGAGCAAGCTCTCATTTGTGTTTGCATTCTGCCTCTCCAGCTGCAAATCACTCTGGCCTTTTTCCAGAAGTTTTTGCTTCAACTAGCATAAAACTATGGAAATTGCTATCAGACTATCGAATTGTATAAGGGTTCTGGGTGCATCATGATGTTCCATAACAGCTCGTGTAATTTGATTCATCACATCATGTTGACTCATGCTTAAGATGATATAACTTGCCAAATGACACTGTGCTGCAATGTTGTGACAATGGGTCAAAAATTAAACCTCCCCCCCCCATTCTATAGTTTGCTAATAAATCAGACAGTTGGTTGGAGAGATTTGTGTTACTCATCAGTTTTAAGCTCTCCCTTGTTGGTTGCTAGAGCCCAGAGTAGTTTTGGTCTGTTTGACATATCTATATAAAAAGCCTCTTGCCTTATTAACCATGTCTCAAGAGTAAGAATTTGTTGAAAAAGATTCAAAATTGTGAGACCCTAGGTCTATTTTCACCTGATTCCGCATGTCACTGGTTGAGATACATACCTGCAGCAAAAAAAGAATTGACCCCTTCCTATGGCAGTGTGGGGAAATAGAACAGGGGGGCCTTCTTTTTAATACTCAGAGCTTTGAATCTGTGAGCCCCAAAATAAACCCTCTAACAGAGATCTGTTATGCTGATTGCCTTTACACAGAGTAACACAGGCCTCAAGCCTGAGCAAGACTGAACCACACGGCTCTCTGCCAAACTTGGTCAAGGGTAATGACCGGGGGGGGGGGGGGGGGGGGAGAAACACAGAACAATACTAAAAGCTACAGCAAGAAACTGCTTTAGCAACATAATAACTGCAAGTTTATGAAACCGCTCGAAAAATAGAATATCTGCTTACATTAAGAAATTGCTTTTGCAAAGAGTTAATCATCCTTGCTGTTCTAGCTATTTGCAACATTTTCTAATTCCAGCTACCTGCAAATTAACCAATCATAGATCTTCTTTAAGCGTCCCATGGTAACCCCCCTTAACCCTTCACCGAAACCCCCCGGAAAATAACATGTGCCTTACCGAGAAATGTACCCCAACTGGTGCCAAACGCCACCCCTGAGGAAAACTGCCAAGCACCCCTCTACCCAAATAAACACCCACTTCTCGGAAAATAATGAGGAAGATACGGGGGGTGGGGGGCGGCTGACCCAACCCCAGTTTCTTAACTCATGACTAACTCATGTCTCACCCCAACCCCAGTTTCTCAACTCATGACCGACCCCAACCCCAGTTTCTTAACTCATGACGTATTGTTTGTACTTTGCTTGCGGTTTAATGAAATAAAAACCTGCTTGAGAGCGGTGCTCAGTGTGTCAGTTTCCGAACTGCACCCCAAACGCATTTGGTACGTATTGCAATAAAGGCCTCAGGCTCTGAGTCTGTGAACTGAAATAAGTGCATGGGTGATTCTTTCCACGACAGCAGAAAGAGGGACAAATCTGGACATTTCCCTTTAGATATGAAAATGTGATAGCACTGGAAAACATATTCTGAATAATTTAGAATTCACATCTTGTCCCCTACCAAACTCCTTGTGAAAAAGCTTTCTAGCTTTTCCTATTGAAATAATTTCTGGTAATTGATTAATTCTAATGATTAATCACCACCTTTTCTTTAGGCTTCATTTTCTTAAAAACTTACTGAAACATTTAAGCTAGTTCTTTTTAAAATAAAAATAAAAGACAACAAGAGTATTTTTGTTTCATGGATGTTGCAAGCAGGTGAGAATTTAACAATTGGTTCATTTTTGTACAAGTAGTGCCAATTTTATGCTGTTTAAGCTTATTATCTAATTGCATGCTTGTGCTGGCTTCAGAAATGGCATGACATTAAGTCAGACTTGTGCTGCATTCCCGAGCAGTGGAATATTCAATTATTTGTTCTGACTCATGTAATTCCCTGTATTCCAAGCTTGTTAATGTCATTACAGGGCTGAAATAAAGTGATTACTCTAAATGAGTATTTATCGGATAGGCAATGCAATTCCTGCACCCTCCAGCTGACAATAGATGATTATGAACGTTCTTCCCTTCTTCCCGTCCTCCCACCCCCATTGCCTCCCCTGTCAAGAAGGCACCATAACATTGCGGTGCTCTGTGAAATACTGTCAGATGGTGTAAAATATATATATAATAAAATAAAAAGAAGTGCAACCTCCCCCGGCAGACTTAAAGCTAATGACCACTGCTTCCACTCCCAGTCAGTGATGACAGGTTGAACTAACTGATAATGGCATGCCTGCTGTTGAGCTGGCCACTTACGTTATTTCTCTTGACATGGTTCTGGGGAAGGCCTAATTTTTTTGACATTTGACCATGCAAATTTGAGTCCTGATACATTATTCTGCATTTACATCCTCCCAGTGTTGCTGTTTAAAATGTGCTACAAGCTCCTTGAGCTCAGCTAATAAAGGCCACAGAATGAAAGAAAGTTAAATATGAATGTAAGAGGAGACCTAAATGAAGGGCTAGCTTGTACATCTCAAAGATGACCTTCTGGAAATGAGCGAGTAGAAAATCCTTTTCAAAGCAAATGGTAAAAAGTGTAACATTTTTTTCCTACAAAAATTCAAAAAGATTCTAAAATATTCACAAAAAGGAAAACATTACATGTTACATGGACATCTCTCCACTCAGCAATTCAGCTGGATGTATTTTAAGCCCAGGTTCCATTAATCACTTTTAATAGTATACCTTCCCCAAAGAGCTGGAAATTCATAGAGCTTCATTAAATACAGGAGAAATTTTGGCAGTCTCCCTCTTTCTCTCCTCTCATGTGCTGGTTCTTAGAATTTTTTTTTCACATTACTGAAGCACAAAGCTATTAACTGCAAGCAAACTCATTTTTTCATTTTTTTTAAAAAACTGTATGAATTTAGCACTTATGAAAGATGACAGATTGAAAGCCCTGGGGAGTTCATTTCTTTATTTAGGCACAGAACAGGTGTGGCCAGGGCAGTGGAATTATAAGTCTCCTGCCTCAGATCCAAACTAAATGGTGTACATCCAGAGCATAAGGATAGTTCAGATGCTCTCAGCCATCCAATTTGTGAAGTCACTTAATTGCAGTTGTTTGAGGAGAGAACTAGATTTCATGGGTTTTTTTAAAAAAAGATTTGGATCTTAGGAGGAACTTAGTATCCTTTCTGGATAGTTGTATGGCTGGAACTGTGAGAAAATCAGTCTGAGCTGACCCTGCCTGGTCAGATTGTGCCAGTTTTACTGTTCCTGCACTTGCAATGGTTCTTCTATGCATTCTGGTTCCGTAGAAAAGGGACAGGAATCGGAGTCAGGAAAGCCAGCTGTGTTCTGTTCCTTGATTTATAGCTGGCTCATTTCATTACCTTGAGCAATTCATGTAGGGCCTGAACAAGCTTCCATTGAAGACAGTGGGAATCTTTCCATTGATTTCAATGGGCTTTGGATCAGGTGATTATCAGTACTTCACTTTCACACAGAAACCTCAAAAAACAAGATTGCCCAGACAGGATTCCACTGTATGCCTCTGGTGAAATACACAAAGTAGGATTATCATCTGACTCTGAAACCTTGCAGTACCAGGAAGCTATTGGACCTTGCCAGCCACTCACCAGCTAACCTTTATAGGCTTTTATTTTACCGAAGTGATTATTTTCTTGGATACCAGAAGGTGCCTTCCTTAGAAGCCTAAAACTTAATTTCACTTGATACTTCATTAGTAAACCACTCTATTTCAGCTTTTTTCTGCTTAAAAAGGCATACTAAAAATAGCTTAAAAGAAGAAGAAAATTTTTCTTTCACCTTATAAAGCACAGCAAGTCATTTGTAAATTACACCACAGAAAAGAGCAATCTGCCGTGAACAAGAAATGTTTGATCACTGAGTAATTCTGGACTCCAATCAAGGCTTTACTATAAATCTACTGTACCCTAGCTGTTAATTATATTCATTTGCATTATTCTTACTTTCATTTTAACAAGTTGTGATTCTATTTAAGTGCACTAACAACTGCAATACAGAATACAGAGCATATTCCCTGGGATATTGGTACTGTGTATTAATTATACAACTTAAAGATGCAGTGATGATACATAATATCTAATGATTAAAATTTTAGTACACTGTTTCAAAGGTAATATATCAACTCAAGTCAAAGGCAAGTTAAGGTATCTAAAATGCTCTGTTTTATTCTTTAAAATTTCTAAAATTCAGTGGCACCAAGAATCAGTTTTCAAATATATTAGCTATAAATTTAAATCCAGGTCAGACTGAACTTTACTGTGACCAAAAAATCATTGCTATCATTGGCCTACATAAACTAGAATGGTGGCTTCAGTTAAATTCTTTTGAATAAGTAACCATCTCACAAAATCATGCCATTTAACATAGTATCCATCATCAGATCTGGCACCAATTGGCAACCTTGTTGGCTGTATGATAACAATCAGATCATGGAGACTGAACTACCTTCTTGCTCTGAGTAGGGTCCCTCCAGAAGACAACTGTGGTATATTGAGGTCATAACCAGTTGTTGATTCTCAGCTTCTCCTTTTCCCCTCTTTTGGGCTGCCATGGGTGACTATGTGAGGGATGGGGGCCATCCTCTGCTATCTGCTCCCCCAGGCTCAGGTATAGACAGTCAAGTTCCTGTCCTGCTCTCCAATTTTAGCAGAACTGTCTGGATTTTTCTTAAGATGTTCCACTGTTCTGGGACATGTTTTCAAGACCCCTGAAATGTCCCAGTTTTCCTTTTCATCAATTTATTTTATAACCATCTACAAAATACATGTTCAAGTTGTACCACTATACAAAGCAGAATATTTTCCTGTGTGTTTACCTGGAACAAATGGTCCATTGTAATGAGTGTTCAGTGTAATGAACACTGTTTGGAGTAAAAAGCTGAATAATGCGGTCAGAATCAGTACTGTTCTTTCACTTAAAGTTAATGACACTTGTGCAGTGTTTCATCATAACTCACTCAGAACTTCATAAAAGTTACTAGAACA
Source organism: Trachemys scripta elegans (assembly GCF_013100865.1). Taxonomy (NCBI): domain Eukaryota; kingdom Metazoa; phylum Chordata; order Testudines; family Emydidae; genus Trachemys; species Trachemys scripta. The sequence goes on along the minus strand of NC_048299.1, from coordinate 115,744,271 downwards.
AATCCTCTGCTCTTAGAAATATCCATGTATTTCTGTTTAGTCAGAAGCTGGCTGCAATGACTAAGCACATTTTTTAAAAATGTCTGTACATTTGTGTTTTGTACTAGTATTTTACAACTATTATATTACCCACAAAAACATTTATTGTTTAGAAAATATGCCACCTTAACATCTTGCTCATATCTGAGCAGCTCCTAGCCCTGAAGGGGAAGCAGTTAGGCATGCAGTGCCTCTACCGCCTGCCCATTTAAAAAATCAGAGGGCACAGCTCTGGGAGTACTTCCTAATAGAATAATTTTCTTTTTAATGCAGTAACTCTTGAGCATCACAATTTAGACCCCCAAGGTCTACAAGATGAACACCAATGTGGACATTTAAAAGCAACAGCCAAACCCCCCAAATCTGATGTCTCATTCTCTTTGAATATGAATGTTCACCAAGATTCTAAAACCCCTTTTTTTTATTTAAAAAAAAAAATCCACCTGTAACAGAGTTGGCACCCACCTCTCACAAGTGCCCCTCTGTTCTAGTGTGTGTGCCTGCAGTCTCTCAGTTTGTGGTGCTGTAACAGGGTGGCACCCATCTCTCACAAGCAACCCCCATGTCCCTTGGTCAATGTATTCTTCCGCGGGTCTTCAGTGACTCAGCCCTCCAGCCAAGTCACACGCACTGTCTGTAGGTGGAACAGAACAAACCCCTTCTAGCATATACAGTTTTTTCTTTTTCCCAGCCCTGGTATGGGTCTCTACCCCCCGGGGTTCCTCCGTAGGGACACTCTCTTTCTGTAGCCCTCGCTAGGCTCAGTCCTTACTCAGTCTGAGCAGCCAGCCAGGAGCTCCTTCTTAGCTCCCCCGTCCTTGCCCACACTGAGCTGTCTGGGGTCCTGCTGCTCTTTCAGCCAGCCAGGAACACAGTCCTCTCTAATCCAGCTCCCGACAGCAACAGACTGACTTGCTCCCTGCTGCTCCTATTTATATGGCCCTCCTGCAGCCACTCTGATTGGCTACGTCCCATGCAGCTACTCTAGGCTGCTTGGAGGATTTCTCTTCTGCTCCTCTCTGGGACGGGGTGTGGCAGAACCCTGAGGCCTCCAACAGGGGGTTTCTAGGCCTAGTCCACCCTGTCACACCACCCTGGTAATGTATTTGCTAGAAAAAACATTGTAAACACTCCAGTATTGATAAGCAAACCTGTAATAATAATCCAGTGTGAGCAAGCATTGGGGCCAAATGGTGACTGGTCATTCTAGGGCATGTGAGATGGGCAAGAGGTCTCAAGACAGGTAAGGCAAGATTTTGGCTCCACCCTCACTTCTGCATAGGCATGGCTGAAAATGCCTTTTCTGATGGAGCACTTTTTACAGCCTTTAAAAGTGTGCTCTCCAATTCCTTTGGAGATAGGCTGCTTCCCTCAGACACAATGATTCCTACAGCTACTGCTGGTGCAGTGCCCCCTTCTCATCCCCATCCTTTCCCTGTGGGCTGTGGCTTACTGGCTATAATATGGCCCTTAGTTTTAGTTTAGAAAAACAATAGTTGTGATTGTGTCTTTTGTTTTCCTCAGAAGAAACTCATACCTAGGGGTAAAGTGAAAGGAGCACTTAGTAGTTGTAATATCTGCAATGAGGCATCTATATGCCAGTGTCTTCTTTCTGAACACTGGGGAGTATTGTCTGCAGAAGAGAAATCTGAAAGCATAGTGACTTGAGGGATGGTGGGGAAAGAGACAGAGCCCATTAACCAAAGATAGAAACTCCTTGAAGATGTCCTTTCTTCCACTTATTACATTTGAAGCAATTCCATGGGGTCTAAATGCTACTCAATAGTTATCTAGTTAGATAGGTAATGGATAAACCAATTAAGAGGTTTCTATACTTACTCAAGTTGTCTCTATTATAGAAAAGGGACTTTTTCAAGTCTCATTTTATTCAAAAATATTTCCCATTTGAGCACTTGAAGGTGGAACTGAAGGGTGAAAATATATGTTAGCAAGTGAGCAATAGAAGGGACGTGATAGAGGCCATGCAGTTAGAGTTAAGGTATATCAGTTGTGTTACAAGGTGTGGGATGCAAGACAGACCAGTAAGCAGTTGTATCACGACTGAAATCATGGGTGCCTCACAATGCTTTGCTACTATAGCTCCAATCTGGGATGCTCACAAAAAGTCTACCAGCATGCATGAGTGTCTGTGTGCTAGACAGCCCTGGTTCAGCAGCCCTGACCCCTGCAGCCAGTCTACAGCCCAACAGTCCCATTCTGGCTTCCACCAGCCTTGGTTACTACTTGCAGGGTGACCCCAACACACTCCTGGTCTTAAACTTTCTTGTACTCTGCAATGTCCATTCCATTCCTGGACAGTTCAGAGAAATAATAAAGTTTGTTTGTTCCTTTAAAGACACAAAAACTCAACCCAGTTTATTAATTTAACAGAGGTAAATACACCTTCCATTTAAACACAGCACTGGGTTTTTTATAGTGAAAATAAAACAAATATATTATGGCACATAGGTTAAGCAATGCCAAGTAAAAAAAAATAAAGTCACAAATGGTTTCAATCAAATTGAAAACACATCTAAAAATCTAAAACTTAATCTAGCTAGATACAGGCTTTGTTCAAGATGGATTCTGATCTATATTTAGTTTCCAGAGACTTCAAGCTCCCCCTGGTTGAAAGACCCATCTTTTTCATCTTGCAAGAGCTCTGTTCCTTTGTGTCTGTGTCGTGATGGACGCCAAAGATGGCTTCCGTCTTCGCTTATATCTTCCAAAGTTCAATGACTTCATTTCAAGAGACAGGATGACCTCATGCTGCTTTTTCCTTCCTGTGGGCTTCTTATCCCCATCCCTGTGTATAAATGGGGTTTCCCTTGTTTTGATTCCAGCATGCTTAATTTACATAGGGAACAGGTAAATACCTGCCTTCTCTCCTGTTTGGGGATCTGGGGCGGGGACGGATGGGACGGGGATGGGAACTGTTTCTCCCTATTTGGCCGCAGACTTTAAAGCATAATATCATGAAGTACCTGTATCTATATTTCCTCATATAATGTTAATACATACAATTCTATTAATCACCAGTGTGCCATTAACTTTCGGGAAAGACTCACTCTATACACTTTTATATACAGTAATATTGTATACAATCAGCTGCTTATAACTTGTGGTACAGCCCCCACACCCCCATTCTTTATAGACTAGTAAACCTTTGAAAAGGATTCTTCTGGGGGTTACCCGTCAAAGAAAAGTTTTTTCAAGCTTTGAGAAAGATGACATGGAGTTTGGGGGTGAAGGAAGCTCCATGTTCTTTATTCCCCCACTTATTATCTTAATAGCTTTGTTTACCTAATATGTAAAAATGAAACTTCACTCTCTTTGCCTGAAGACCTGGCTGATCAGAGCCTTAAATACATATTCCTTTGTCTAAGGCAGATGCGTTTACCAACTCCCCTGACATGTCTGGTTTAATCAGACCTTAGTCCTATTTCCAGCATATATCCATAACACTTAATACACACCATGCACATACATCACACAAGAATATTAATGATCAACGAGTTATTAGTTTTCAAGTGATACCACACAAGGCATATTTTGTATTGATTATTACAATAGTGTGATTACAGGGGTGCTTAAGGCCAGAAGTCGCCATGCATATTGTAAAATACAGGGTGCTTTTCTGATGTCAGTTTATCACAGTTCTCCTCTTCCTGAAAAAGAAGAAATCACTTCTGTCTACTTTATAGTTTAGTTTTAATCTGATTTTATACCATGTAACAGTGTTGCTTAAATTGTGAGACTGGCTTTCCTTAGGGAAACTCAAACTAGCCCATGAAAATATTTCAAAAAATAATTAATACAGTAACTTTTCTTTTTTTCTCTTTAGAACTCCACAAAACCAGATGCTGTAACAATATTGATTATTGGATACTGAATAACAAATATTCATTGGATGACTCCTCATCTACTTTCTTCATCTGAAAATTAATTCACAATGAACAGTATTAATAGGATGCTCTGTTCATATTCAGTTAGCACAAAATTGAGATGTTAAGAACAAAATTAATCAAGGAACCAAAAAGCACATGAAGAGAAGAAATATTTTAATTGATTCTATGCCAGTGCCAGGAGCCTGGGTAACAAACAGGAGGAATTGGAATTGCTCATTTCTGAGCATAAATACGATCTAGCTGGTTTTACTGAAAGTGGATGGGGTGATTTCCATGATTGTGATATTATAATCAATGGTTATAACCTATTTAGGGAGGATTGAGTGGCAAAGGGGGAGGGGGGGAGTGGCACTCTATGCCAAAAGTGACACTGCTAGTGTTTGAGTCACTGATAACTCAGAAGAAAATTATCTTGAATGCTTATGGATCAATGTCCAAACAAATAATGCACAATATGGGGTACTAGCTGGTGTATGTTACAGACCATCAAACCACATTAGGGAACAAGATGACGAGCTCCTGCACACCTATCTGTAATGTGTAAGGGGGGGAGCTATGTGATCCTGGGGGACTTCAGTTTGAGTGACACATCCTGGGGCTCCCATGTTGCCAGTACTAAAACATCCTTGGAATTTCTAAATATTATAGACAATAATTTCCCAACTCAAAAAGTATTGCATCCAACATGAGGGAATTTGATATTAGACCTCTTCTTGCCAGATAAAGAGGAACTGATCACAGAACTAAAAAATAATGGTAACTTAGGTACAGGTGATCATGACTTGATCTTATTTATAATGTGCAAACAGAATAAAGTCCAGATCAGTAATATATATACTTGGTGCTTTAAAAGAGCCAGTTTCACAAATCTAAAAACATTTAAGAATCAAATCATCTGGGAGGAAGAATTTAATCAGAAAACTGTTAATGATAACTGGGAATTGTTTAAGAACACTTTACTAGATGCTCAAAAAGCCAATGAGTTTTTTAAGCATATTAGGAACAAAAAAACCCTAAAGTGGTCTTGGTCTCCATTACTAGATGGAAAAGGTAGAATCATAAATTATAATGCAGAAAAGCATTCAATAATTCATTCTTTTCTCTATTTGGAAAGAAAGGGATGTGTAGACATATTATATAAGACTCATTCCATTCTACCAGTATATCAGGAGGAAGTTAAAGAGCAGCTACTTAAGTTAGACATTTTTAAATCAGCAGGTCCAGATAACTTTCATTCAGAAGTTTTAAAAGAAGTGACTGAGGAGCTCACTGGACTGTTATTGTTGATTTTCAATAAAGTCTTGGACCATCAGGGAAGTTCCGGATGATGGTGGGAAAGCTAGTGTTGAGCCAATATTTTAAAAGGGTAAACGAGATGACTCAGATAATTATAAGCCCGACAGTCTGATATAAATCCCAGGCAAAATAATGGAGCATCTGATATGATACTGGATTAATAATGCATTAAAGGAAAGTAATACAATTAATGCAATCAGCATGGTTTTATGGAACATAGATCCTGTCAAATTAACTTGATTTTTTTTATGAGATTACATGTTTGATTGATAAAGATAATAGTGTTGATGTAATATACTTAAACATCTGTAAGGCATCTGACTTGGTACCACATGACATTTTGATTAAAAAAACTAGAAATATATAAAACTAATATGGCACATATTAAATGGATTAAGCTGTAAATGGGGAATCATCATTGAATGGGTGTTTCTAGTGTGGTCCCATAGGTATCAGTTCTTGGCCCTGTGCTATTTAACATTTTTATCAATGACCTGAAAAAAAACATAAATTCATCACTGATAAAGTTTGCAGATGAAACAAAAATTGGGGGATTAGTAAATAATAAAGAGGACAGGTCACTGATACAGAGCAATCTGGATCACTTGATAAGCTGGGCACAAGCAAACACTATGTGTTTTATTATGGCTAAATGTAATGTAAACAACTAGAAAGAGAGAATGTAGGCCGTTCTTACACTTACTCTATCTTGAGAAGCAGTGACACTGAAAAAGATTTGGGGGTCATAGTGGATAATCAGCTGAATATGAGCTCCCAAATTTTAGATAGTGAGAGTCATTAATCATTGGAACAATTTACCAAGGATCATGGCAAATTCTCTATCATGGACAATTTTTAAATCCAGATTGGATGTTTTTCTAAGAGACATGCTATAAGAATTATTTTGAGGAAGTTCTATGGATTGTGTTAAACAGGAGGTCACACAAAATTAACACAATGGTCCCTTCCGGCCTGAGAATCATGAATCTAGAGGTATTAGCTGTTGTGGGTATACCACTGCCTGCTGCTGAATTGTAGATGTATGTGATATTCTGATTAAAATCTGGATATGGCTTTAAAATCAATACACTATATATGGCCCCTGATCCTACAAACATCTTGGGAAAGTGCATAACTCTAAGCACATCCTTTGCTGTATCAGGGCCAGTTTATAATATCAGATTATGGGCAAGGTTCACAAAAGGATTTAGGCACCGTAATGCCACTTTAGGTGCCTAAATCCCAGAATCCAGCCTCTTTGGGATTCACAAAAGCTGCTCCTGACCACTATGAGTGCCTAAACTCATTCAGGGCCTACATGTTTGCAGTAAAGGGCATTATATTTCTGCCTGTGTACATATACACTGCTGCTCCCCTCTAAGTGTCCAGATGTCTAAGCCCCAGAGCGATGCACAAACCAGGGGAAGAAGGCATTCCTTTAGCTAATCACCTGTGGTGCAGTATCTGGCCAGCATGCAAAGAGCTCATCTACCAAATTGTCTTCTGACTGGAGAGCTCACACAAAAAGTCTGCGTGGGAAAAGGCTACCTCCTAACTTTTAGCCCTGTGATTGAGATACTTACCTGAGATGTGGGAAGCCCAAAGTTCAAATCCTCCCTCTGCCTGAGGGAGAAAAAAAGGGGGTAATTAAATGGGGCTCTGCCATTGGTTACGCGAGTGCCAGGGCCACAGAGCTATGGGATAATCTGATGTAGGGTGTCTTCAGTCTCTCCTGTTGAACCTGTTCCACTGTGAATAACTAATGAAAGAATCAATGGGTGAGAGAGTGAGCATATGAGAATGACTCTGTAGATTCAAGCATTCATCTGGGAAGTGGGGGACCCATGATCCAGTCCTGTACCAATTACTGTTCAAAATTACTTAGCCACAGTGGAACTGCTTCAACAGGAGAGATTGAGAGAGCTTCTGTCCCATACCCTCCCCTTCCACCTTCATCCCCACCCCCATCTCTACCCCAACTATTCTATGTCCCAATGGCTAAGGTGCTTCCCTAAGAAATGGCAGAGCTTATTCAAATCCTTTTTCCTAGCTGTTCCTATCCTTTTTCCTAGCTGTGAAGGAGGTCTCTCGCTAATGCCCTCTTGCAAAACCAGTTTAGACACCTAACTCTAAGAGAAGGGACGGTTTGCAGCTTAGAATCCCAAGAAGAGAGAGGCAGTGAACTGCCTGAGAGGGGGTGTGGCTTAGGATGGTGTAAATTCACTTTATTTTCCATTCCATTTATTTTCATTATTGTTGCCTCCAAATTTTAAAGTTACCCTCCTGTTAACCTCAGTATAGTTTTGTACAGTTTTAGATATCAACCTATGAAACATTTTATAAGTTTCTACAGTGTGTGTTTTGTTTACATGTTAACCTTAGTTTCCTCAAATATTCTTTGATGCTAGAAAAAAATAATAAGTGATGTACTATGAGATAAAAATGTAAAATGAAGGTAACATTTTAAATATTGAATCCAATTTCAAAATTCTGTTTTTGTACTTTGGGAAATATTTTGAAGGCTGCAAAAACAGAAGGAAATAAAAGTAAAAACTGTTTTCATGTGATGGTAGTTTCCGCAAAGATTGAGGAGGATTAACATGACTCAAACTCAAGCTCTTTTCTCCAGGAGGAACAGAAAATTCTGCTCTGTAGCCTCATTTTCACTAATCTCGAGTTGCTATGTCATCTTTGATCATGCCAAGTCTTACAGATGGAAAAGTTCTACTTTAAAATCCCCAATGTGTTTCTGAATGTCAATAATGTTCTTTTAAAATGTCAAAAGCAATTGCTCTGTTTGTAGTTTTGCTATTACAATGGCAATGTCTCCAATCAGAAAAGGGTAGAAAGAAACAAGCAGGTGAGTCCCCTTTGCTCCTCTGCACATTGTATACTGGGACATACACAACCACCATGATGCTGCTTTATAAGAAATGTATTAAATATGTGCACTTTGGAAATATGAAAGAAACATGTAAACAGAGCACTCTATTCTTTCAAGAAATGCTTTCAAAATGCATATACTCTGCTCTCCCTAAATTATGATAGAAGACGGGTCATAATAACTGGTGTAATAGGCAAGGAGGGAGAATGAAGCACAATTCCCTAAACTCGATAAAATAAGCAATTACTCTTGTTATCTGAATGGCTCTGTCAGTGGAGAAGTTGTCTGTGTCATAACAGAATCTAACAAAGCCTGTTGCCTTTAAGCATCAAAGGCTTTGGCCTTATTAGCTTTCTAAGATGTGCATGTATAATAAGCTTCCCCAACAAATGGAGAGGAAGTGTCTCTGGCAAAATATAAAATGGTGATAAACTATGTCCAAATGATTAATTCACAGAAATTCTCCATCACACTGCTGCGACATGTGCCCATCTCTTCTGTTATGCCCTCGGAGATTTTCATACTAAACGTATGTGCATATTTTTCATGGCCACTGATATTTGAATTGCAGCCTGCTCCCATGCAGAACATAAAACACTTCAAACTGCATAATGCTGACTAAATTATAAGTTCTCCAGTGGCCCGAGGTAGCAAGGGCCATAATAATGAATGTGCTTAAGTGGTTTGTGTAGATTTTTTTCCCCTTTAATTTTAATGCCTTGACTTGCTGCCTTTTTTTTCTTTAAGCTAGGAATTGTCTCATACAATCATAACAACAACATAGTGCTAGGGAAATAGAAACTGCATATTGCTTTGAAAGAACATGGGATGCAAAGTAGAAGCTGCAGCAATCTAGCACAGTTATGACCACTTCAACCTTGTCAGTCAAATAGAATAGAAAACTCTTTGATGTCTTTGTGCATATTTGTAATAATTCCATCTGGACTGTTTCATATATATCGATAACTGAGACCATTTTTAATAGGACATAGCTAATAGCTGCATCCTTTCAAACAAATTCTTATTGCATATGGAAATAAAAATATACAGTCACATTGCATTTAATTAAAATTACAATGAAACCAGGTAAATGAGACCTGCCGAAACTAGCTCCAAGATCTTACTATAGCATATATCTATATTAACTGTCATGAACACTGGCTGATTTTGCTATGTTTTAAATACTCTAGTGCTGATTATTTTTCTTGTTTTCAGTCAAAAGGCAAATGCGTGAAACTACTTCCACTGCAGAAATATTCAGTTCCACAGTAACTGGAAATATATACAAAAATTATGCTAATATTTATTGATGTTTATATTTGTAAAGATCTTGGGGTTCATTAAATAGCAAACCAGTGAATGAGAAAGAAATAAAACTTTAATAAAATAAACTAGACAGCATCTCTGGTGAACTGCTGCATACAGCCATGCGATGTTCCCAATCCCCGCCTCCAGAGCACATCTCCAAATTCCTATGTTCATAATACTGTCTCTCATGAGGGATTTAGAGTAACAGCCGTGTTAGTCTGTATCCGCAAAAAGAAGAACAGGAGTACTTGTGGCACCTTAGAGACTAACAAATTTATTAGAGCATAAGCTTTCGTGGACTACAGCCCACTTCTTCGGATGCATATAGAATGGAACATATAATGAGGAGATATATATACACACATACAGAGAGCATAAACAGGTGGGAGTAGTCTTACCAACTCTGAGAGGCCAATTAATTAAGAGAAAAAAAACTTTTGAAGTGATAATCAAGCTAGCCGAGTACAGACAGTGTGATAAGAAGTGTGAGAGTACTTACAAGGGGAGATAGAGTCAACGTTTGTAATGGCTCAGCCATTCCCAGTCCTTATTCAAACCGGAGTTGATTGTGTCTAGTTTGCATATCAATTCTAGCTCTGCAGTCTCTCTTTGGAGTCTGTTTTTGAAGTTTTTCTGTTGTAATATAGCCACCCGCAGGTCTGTCACTGAATGACCAGACAGGTTAAAGTGTTCTCCCACTGGTTTTTGAGTATTTTGATTCCTGATGTCAGATTTGTGTCCATTAATTCTTTTGCGTAGAGACTGTCCGGTTTGGCCAATGTACATGGCAGAGGGGCATTGCTGGCACATGATGGCATATATCACATTGGTAGATGTGCAGGTGAACGAGCCCCTGATGGTATGGCTGATGTGATTAGGTCCTATGATGATGTCACTTGAATAGATATGTGGACAGAGTTGGCATCGGGGTTTGTTACAAGGATAGGTTCCTGGGTTAGTGGTTTTGTTCAGTGATGTGTGGTTGCTGGTGAGTATTTGCTTTAGGTTGGGGGGTTGTCTGTAAGCGAGGACAGGTCTGTCTCCCAAGATCTGTGAGAGTAAAGGATCATCTTTCAGGATAGGTTGTAGATCTCTGATGATGCGCTGGAGAGGTTTTAGTTGGGGGCTGAAGGTGACAGCTAGTGGTGTTCTGTTATTTTCTTTGTTGGGCCTGTCTTGTAGGAGGTGACTTCTGGGTACTCGTCTGGCTCTGTCAATCTGTTTTTTCACTTCAGCAGGTGGGTATTGTAGTTTTAAGAATGCTTGATAGAGATCTTGTAGGTGCTTGTCTCTATCCGAGGGATTGGAGCAAATGCGGTTATATCTTAGAGCTTGGCTGTAGACAATGGATCGTGTGGTGTGTCCTGGATGGAAGCTGGAGGCATGTAGGTAAGTGTAGCGGTCAGTAGGTTTCCGGTATAGGGTGGTATTGATGTGACCATCGCTTATTAGCACAGTAGTGTCCAGGAAATGGACCGCTTGTGTGGATTGATCTAGGCTGAGGTTGATGGTGGGATGGAAATTATTGAAATCATGGTGAAATTCCTCAAGGGCTTCTTTTCCATGGGTCCAGATGATGAAGATGTCATCAATGTAGCGCAAGTAGAGTAGGGGCGTTAGGGGACGAGAGCTAAGGAAGCGTTGTTCTAAGTCAGCCATAAAAATGTTGGCATATTGTGGGGCCATGCGGGTACCCATAGCAGTGCCGCTGACTTGAAGGTATATATTGTCCCCAAATGTGAAATAGTTGTGGGTGAGGACAAAATCACAAAGTTCAGCCACCAGATTAGCTGTGACATTATTAGGGATACTGTTCCTGATAGCTTGTAGTCCATCTTTGTGTGGAATATTGGTGTAGAGGGCTTCTACGTCCATAGTGGCCAGGATGGTGTTTTCTGGAAGATCACCGATGGATTGTAGTTTCCTCAGGAAGTCAGTGGTGTCTCGAAGATAGCTGGGAGTGCTGGTAGCGTAGGGTCTTAGGACAGAGTCTACATAACTCATGAGGGAGTGTCTCTAAATTATAATCTTCTACAAACATATCACTACATCTTCCTTCTTAAAGAAAAACAAATTAACTTGTATATACATATATATAAACAGCTAATAACTATCTAATAACACATGCATTAAATTCTCAACCCATATAGTATATTTCCATAAACCCAATGTGTCAACTACCAGGGGACGCACTACTTCCCACAGCTCCCATTGGCCAGGAATGGCAAACTGCGGCCACTGGGAGCTGCGGGAGGCTGTGCAAATGTAAACAAACTGTTTGACGGCCCACCAGTGGATTACCCTGATGGGCACATGCGGCCCACGGGCCACAGGTTGCCCACCACTGACCTAGACCCCTTGTCCAGGCATGTTAGCAACTCTCTCTGAGCCTTTCATGACATCTAATCTCCCACTCTGATCTTCTCAGTATCAACCTTTCATTAGCATATGAGTTGTTCTCTTGTTCCTTGACAAGTTTCTCCTTTGTGCGTTGATGATAAAGGATCGGTCATATGGGAAATGCCAGAGTCCACATCTACTGTCAATGTGTTAGAACTTTCTGGGATTATTCATAAATCCTTTCAATGATGGCAAAATGTGTCCCCCTTGTCTATCTGGACTACATAAGATCTGGGATGCAGCTGTTCTTTAATGGTACCTCTTTGGCCCTCAGGCATACTCTATCACCTGGCTTAAAAGATGGGAGATCATGGGACCTTTTCTCAAAATAATATTTCTGCTTCCACTTCTGATTTTCTTTCATCTTCCATATGGTTTCATTGTTTTGAGATTATAGCAAGATATCAGTAATTAGTAAATTAAATCTGATTCTTCTCCCCATTATATGCTGAGCTGCAGAAAAGCCCCATTCTCCAGAGGTGTACTTTGGTAAACCAGTAATGCTAGTCACAGAGTACTCACGCAAACACATCCCAATATCAAGTGATACCAGAACATGCTGATACTAAGGATGGTACAAAAACATTTCCCAAGGATAACAGGAACACACTGACCCCTCCTAAAAGATAAGGTCAGAATGACAGTATGTAATAAAATGTTTTAATCAAACCAACACATACAAGGTAATGGGTAATAACTAGCTATGTCAGGGGGCAGTAACTAACTATGTCAAAGGGGCAGTACTAACTTGTTTGTATCGGGATATAAAAATGTATCTCAAAGATAGTATCTTTGTCTGGTCTAGGGAGGAACGGAAAGTCCTGCTGTTCACTGAGTTGGTCCACTGTAATGGGCATACATGTATTAGTGGTCCGATAGAGTCTGAGGGATACTAGTACCATTCTTCGTCGACAATAAACCTGACTGGGTGCCTTCATCCGTTAATGGATCTTGTGGTCATTGGGTGGTTCGCTCAAGGTCTGCCGAGCCAGGTGTCTGAGCAGGGCTGGTATGGCACACAAAGGGAACACACACGCAACCAAACATCTACCAATATCTAACCTCAAACCCTTTCTGATGAATTCAGCTCTTTGGCTTGTGCTTTCACAGTTTCTGCTGCCTTGCTTATTTGGAGAGCTTTTTCTAAAGTTAAGTCTCCTTCACGGAACAGTTTCTCTCTTAACACATTGTCTTTAATGTCACAAATGATTCTATCTTTGGCCAGAGACCCTGTCAACTCACCAAAAGGTTTTACTGAGTTTTCTTAATTCTGTGACATATTACTCTATTGAGTCATCAGTTTTTTGCATGCATGTAAAAAATTAATGTCTCTCAAAGGTTTCATTCCTTTTTGGCATGCAATGTTCCTCAAATTTAGTCAGTATTTTACTTATCTTCATGCTTTCACTTTCTTCAAACATAAAGTTGTTATAGATATCCAATGCTTCCTCCCCAGCAACATGCAAAAAGATTGATAATTTCACTTAATCATTTTTCTCCCCTCCCCCTAAATACAATTCACATCTCTGTCTGAATTTTTTCCAGTTCTCTGCAATACTACCTGACAATTGCAGACTGGGAAGGAGATTACAACACACCCATTTTTTGCTTTCCACCCCCCTTCTTAAGCTGGTCAAGCTACTATTATGCTCATCAAATACATGCAAAATTCTCTGTGCTTGGTGCTCCATGTGCTTCTCTGGTGCCTCCCTTTGTCTCTGCTTTCAGTGGCAAATGGAAGTTAACTTCAAAAGACTGCAGTTTCCTTCTCATTCAGCACTTCTGACCCCATGGAACAATCTTGGGGTTCATTAAATAACAAAATGAGAAAAGAATAAAACAAACTGGAGAGCATCTCTGTTGAACTGCTGCACACAGTCATGTGATGTACCCAACCCCTGCTTCCAGGGCACATCTCCAAACTCCTAAGTTCATAATAGTGTCCTTATGAGGGAGCATCTATAAATTATAGTCTTCTAAAAACAAATCTCTACCATATTCAGATAAAAAGACTCTGGGCACCTAATGTTAATTGTTTCCACCAATTTCCTCTCTCCTCAAACTAGGCCAGTCTGGTTGTCCAGCACAGCGGTGACTACTGCAGCCAAGGGTAGTCTCTGGAATTGCAAATCCAGTAGAGCTGTGCTAGCAGAGAGCTGCTGAGGGTCAAAAGCCAGTGCAGCAGTCTAGGAGCTCCTTGCAGAGTCTTCTCTGTGCAACATTTCTCTATCCCCCTTGTGTTCATAAGGCCTCCCTGTGAATTTCATTAATGTGCTGCTTATTCCCTGCTCCAAATCATTAAATGCAGATGTTAAATAATGACAGATTTCAGAGTAGCAGCCGTGTTAGTCTGTATCCGCAAAAAGAAGAACAGGAGTACTTGTGGCACCTTAGAGACTAACAAATTTATTAGAGCATAAGCTTTCGTGGACTACATCCGAAGAAGTGGGCTGTAGTCCACGAAAGCTTATGCTCTAATTATGCTCTAATTATGCTCTAATAAATTTGTTAGTCTCTAAGGTGCCACAAGTACTCCTGTTCTTCTTTTTGATGTTAAATAAACTTGTCTTGATCCCAATTTCTATATGATCCAGCCGGACACCTTAACCCCCCGCCTCCTGTCACTATATTGCCATTTTTCATTACTAATTTGCCTTACAGTCTTAAGGCTTGCCTACACTGGAAGTTTGCACTGATGTAGCACTGGTATTTCTACATTAATATTGCTGCAGTGATATGCATATCTCTAGTACATCCAGGCCCTTAGAAACAGTTTTCAGGCCTAGAAGGAACACTTCTCCTTCAAGGAGGACAGGCTGCAGTACTGTCTGTAAAGAAGCAGTAATAAGGAAATGGGAGGGGAACATATGCTTCTCCAGAACCAGGTGCATTTAGCTCTACTCTGCCTGCAGGCTGCTCCTAACATGTGAACTCAAACTTGGGCCACTGAAGCAGTGAGAGCAGAAGGGATAGCAGGGTGAGAGAGCTAAGGATTTGTGCAGGGGCAGAGATGAAGAAGCTGGAATTGTGGCAGTTATGGGGATATGCTAGCAAGTAAGTGCTGTTGCAATGTCAATGCCCTTCCCCAAGAACGATGAAAAGACTTTAATGATTGCAGGGTGGCAAACTGATTTACAGTACAAAATGTGAATAGATAATATGCACAGCTATCTGCTATCATGGCCTGCATCCATTTTGGCATGATTTTTACTCTCAGGTGCTCAGTAAAAATGTACTGATGATGAGATTTTTTTTAATCATTCTGAAAACATGGTTTTCTCTGGACTCCCTGAAAAATTAGAGGGAATATGAACTTTAACTCCTAGAGATGAAGACTACGGGCAGGTCTACACTACAGCTGCAAATTGACCTAAGTTACACTACTTCAGTTACATACGTTACATATCTGAAGTCAACGTAACTTAGGTCGATTTATAGCCGTGTCTACACCGCTCTCCCACCAACTTACCTTACAGAAGTCGATGGGAGAGCGCTCTGCCATCAACTTAGTGGGTCTTCACCAGACCCATTAAATTGACACTGATGCATCAATCGCAGGAGTGCCAATCTAGCTGTAAGTATAGAAATGGCTTAAGATATATTTAGCAGGGAAGTGTGTGAAAGTTTTCAATATGGCTGCTGATGCTGCACTTGTTCTGTGAAGAACTAGCACTTCAGTCTTTGAGCAGTCAGTCCGGTATCTTTCACAAGCTTTAAAATCTTGCTCACACACACAGAGACACACACACATACACATACAAAGGGATAAATTCTTTCCTTTTCCTGCAAACTCTATGGCTGAAGATGGTCCTGATCAGATGGAATTAGCAACATCGCACAGTGAAAGGAAGTCGGCAAATCGCTGGGACCTTGCTTCCAGGGTTTGCAGATAGGATCCATGGGGACACATCTAGTCTGTTTAATCTAAAATGTAATCTTCTTCATATCTTTGACCTCTCATATCTCATTTTGCCCCATTGTAATTGAGGGTGGCATCTCTTGGTTTTGGGCCTGATCTTCTACTGGGTTGCACCTTATTTAGTCATTTATACACATTGAAAGTGAAATGACATGGATGTTTGTGTACTCTTGGAGATGTCTGGCTAGGAGTTACTTTTATGACATTTTTCTGAATTTAATTTTATAACCTGTGATTTAGCTATTCAGTTCTACACACCAAGTAGCAATGTCTATCTAATCTTTCTTTATATGTGAGGCATTTCCATAGGACTCATCATCTTATTATTATGTGTATTTCAGGCCCAGAGTCACAAAGCTGACTAGTGGCAGATCCAAGCTTAGAACCCAATAGACCACACTTCCGCCTCTTAGCACCAAAGTAGCTTAGTACCAACACACTAGTAATTGATGTACAGTTACTGCTTGGCTCTCCAAAGGACTTTTTTTCCTTTTTACTTAGAAAGGAAATAGAAAGTAATAATTCTGAAATATTTCCAGCATGCATGTATGGTTTAGTTTTGGCTTTGAACAAAAGATTAAGCAGCATTACTGTTTTGTATTGACTTGGACAAAGATTTTGCATACAGTATCCTAAATTGTGGTGCAGTTTATTTGCAGATAGTTCCAGTAACATAGGATTTGTGTATATGAATGAGTGTTCATGAAGTATGCACCACTGAAGTGGGATGTTTTAGTGCAGTGTCTGATGGAGTAGTGCCTACTTAGGAATATTGTCTTTGCCTGACAAAGTCATGTTTTATAGCAGATCTCTTACAGAAGTTTCCAATACGGTATGTGGATTTTCTTTATTATCACAACATTTTCTTCCCCTTCTCTCACTCGTCAGTCTCTCAAAAACCTGTGAGAATACTGTTGTATCCACCAGGCAAAGTATTAACAACTTCAACAGAACTTTATTTACAGTCCAAGTCTCTTCTCCAAGCTGTAGCTGCACACTCTGTAACTCTCCCAGCCTCTTCAACTCCTCCCCCCTCCTTCCTGTTTTCTGTCCTTTCAGACTCCCAACAGTCAGTGCTCCCAGTTCTAATAATTACAAGCAGCATCTAAACACCACAAATACCTAGCCCTAATTCCAATCTCTCTGGGGTTTTTTCTTCCCTCCCAGCCCCCCAAACTCCAGGATATTCATTTCCTATGGATCATTATACTATGTCAACTCCTCATTGATACTTCACTTCATACCTTCACTATGTTATATGTATCCATATTCTTTTCAATTGTAAAGTGTGAGCAGGGCTGAAAGTAATATTAAATTCTTATGGAAGGGGCAGGGCCTTGGGCAGAAGGGGCAGGGCTGGGGGTCAGCCTCCCCCAACCAGCCCATCCGTGCTGCCTGGCCCCCACTGCTTGGGGCTCCGGCGGCAATTTAAAAGGGTCCAGGGCTCCAGACGCTGCCACGTGGTGGCGGTCGGGAGCCCCAGGCCCTTTTAAATTGCCTGCCACAGGGTAGCTGCCCCTTTTGCCTCCCCTGTCGGTGGCCCATGGGGCAAAAGGGGCAATGACGTTAAAGCGCTGCAGTGAGTGCTTTAATGTAGGCTGCGTACAGATACACCGTACCGGCCCATACTGGCCCACTTTCACCCCTGAGTGTGAGGTACTTGTGACTAGTAAGAATCACATCAGCACCACAACACTGTGTGCACAAGTTATAGCTGCAAGTTCTTGTAATCTTGTTTTAAACAGCAAGTAAATATTATAGCTAAACATAGGCATTTGGGGCCAGATTTGTAAAGGTGTTTAAGTGTCTAAGATGCAGATAGGCACCTAGTAACATGTAGCTAGATCCACAATGGAGAGTTAGATGTTGCAGCACTCAGAGTTGCAATACCTAACTCCTAGGCACCCTGCTGCCCATTGGAATTTCAGCCTCAAGTTAGGCAACCAGCCTCCCCGTGCGTTGTATGAGGAGAGTTCAGTGCCTAAGAAAGGGATTCTCAGAAGCCAGCCAGCTGAGCAGGGTAAGGTAACTAGTAGGAAATGCTGAAAGGGGTGGGGAATAAGATCTGCTCCCCAAAGGTAGTTAGGCATCCCCCCCCCCTCATTTGGGTGTCTGATCCATGTACTGTCTCCTGGAGTCAGGCACCTAAGTCAGGTCAGTCCTTTCTCTCAAAAAATCAGAGTGAGCAACGGCAGCCCCATCTCATTTTAGCCCAGTGGTAGGGCTCAGATGTGGGAGAGTCAGGTTCAAGCCCCTGCTGCAGTGAATATACTCCAAATTAGGCAGGATGGGGGGGTTCAAGCCTTTTCTCCCACATCCCAGTGCTCTAACCTCTGGTAGAATGAAGGACATACATACATGCCAGCCCTAAAAATTCCTGGCCTGCTTGCTCCCAGCTGTCTTGTGTGGGCACGCTCTGAGCACACCTACTGGATTGCGCCCCACAGGCAAAGAGCTGCAGAGGAATGCCTAGTTTGAGAATCCTGCTGGGGTTTATGTGTGAGTGAGGGCATAAAGCAGCTCTGCGGCAATAAGATTTAGGCAGTTTCATGCATGTCAAGCTGCAGATCCGTGGGCACCTACAGGATTAGGCAGAAGGTAAAGTGGCAGTCAGGCATCTAAGTCTTTTTGAGGCTGTAACCCATGGGACTTTTAAAAATCCAGCTAGGCACCTACCTGCATCTCTAGGCTCCTAAGTACCTGAGTAATAATCTGGCCTTCATAATTGCAGCACTCCAAGTCCCTTAGGGAGTAGTTGCAGATGCATGCTGTGCACAGTTGTGAAGCTACAGACCAGCTAGTGGGTGTGGAGTAAAGAAGCACGCTGACAGTGGAGGAGAGGAGGAAGGCCACATGAAGGAGCTACAGAGTGAGCTCATGTTATATCCCTGTGAAAAGAAAAGGTTACTAGCTGGTTAGACTACTATCATAGAATCATAGAATCATAGAATATCAGAGTTGGAAAGGACCTCAAGAGGTCATCTAGTCCAACCCCCTGCTCAAAGCAGGACCAATTCCCAGCTAAATCATCCCTGCCAGGGCTTTGTCAAGCCAGGCCTTAAAAACCTCCAAGGAAGGAGACTCCACCACCTCCCTAGGTAACGCATTCCAGTGTTTCACCACCCTCCTAGTGAAATAGTTTTTCCTGATATCCAACCTGGACCTCCCCCACTGCAACTTGAGACCATTGCTCCTTGTTCTGTCATCTGGTACCACTGAGAACAGCCGAGCTCCATCCTCCTTGGAACTCCCCTTCAAGTAGTTGAAGGCTGCTATCAAATCCCCCCTCATTCTTCTCTTCTGGAGACTAAACAATCCCAGTTCCCTCAGCCTCTCCTCATAAGTCATGTGCTCCAGACCCCTAATCATTTTTGTTGCCCTCCACTGGACTCTTTCCAATTTTTCCACATCCTTCTTGTAGTGTGGGGCCCAAAACTGGACACAGTATTCCAGATGAGGCCTCACCAATGTCGAATAAAGGGGAACGATCACGTTCCTCGATCTGCTGGCAATGCCCCTACTTATACAGCCCAAAATGCCATTAGCCTTCTTGGCAACAAGAGCACACTGTTGACTCATATCCAGCTTCTCGTCCACTGTGACCCCTAGGTCCTTTTCTGCAGAACTGCTACCTAGCCATTCGGTTCCTAGTCTGTAGCAGTGCATGGGATTCTTCCGTCCTAAGTGCAGGACTCTGCACTTGTCCTTGTTGAACCTCATCAGGTTTTTTTTGGCCCAATCCTCTAATTTGTCTAGGTCCCTCTGTATCCGATCCCTACCCTCTAGTGTATCTACCATGCCTCCTAGTTTAGTGTCATCTGCAAACTTGCTGAGAGTGCAGTCCACACCATCCTCCAGATCATTAATAAAGATATTAAACAAAACCGGCCCCAGGACCGACCCTTGGGGCACTCCACTTGAAACCGGCTGCCAACTAGACATGGAGCCATTGATCACTACCCGTTGAGCCCGACGATCTAGCCAGCTTTCTATCCACCTTACAGTCCATTCATCCAGCCCATACTTCTTTAACTTGGCGACAAGAATACTGTGGGAGACAGTATCAAAAGCTTTGCTAAAGTCAAGGAATAACACATCCACTGCTTTCCCCTCATCCACAGAGCCAGTTATCGCATCATAGAAGGCAATTAGGTTAGTCAGGCACGACTTCCCCTTCGTGAATCCATGCTGACTGTTCCTGATCACTTTCCTCTCCTCTAAATGTTTCATAATTGATTCCTTGAGGACCTGCTCCATGATTTTTCCAGGTACTGAGGTGAGGCTGACTGGCCTGTAGTTCCCCGGATCCTCCTTCTTCCCTTTTTTAAAGATGGGCACTACATTAGCCTTTTTCCAGTCATCTGGGACCTCCCCCAATCGCCATGAGTTTTCAAAAATAATGGTTAATGGCTCTGCAATCTCACCCGCCAACTCCTTTAGCACCCTCGGATGCAGCGCATCCAGCCCCATGGACTTGTGCACGTCCAGTTTTTCTAAATAGTCCCGAACCATTTTTTTCTCCACAGAGTGTTGGTCACCTTCTCCCCATGCTGTACTGCCCAGTGCAGCAATCTGGGAGCTGACCTTGTGCGTGAAGACAGAGGCAAAAAAATCATTGAGTACATTAGCTTTTTCCATATCCTCGGTCACTAGGTTGCCTCCCTCATTCAGTAAGGGGCCCACACTTTCCTTAATTTTCTTCTTGTTGCTAACATACCTGAAGAAACCCTTCTTGTTACTTTTAACATCTCTTGCTAACTGCAACTCCAAGTGTGATTTGGCCTTCCTGATTTCACTCCTGCACACCTGAGCAATATTTTTATACTTCTCCCTGGTCATTTGTCCAATCTTCCACTTCTTATAAGCTTCTTTTTTGCGTTTAAGATCAGCAAGGATTTCACTGTTTAGCCAAGCTGGTCGCCTGCCATATTTACTATTCTTTCTACACATCGGGATGGTTTGTTCCTGCAACCTCAATAAGGATTCTTTAAAATACAGCCAGCTCTCCTGGACCCCTTTGCCCTTTACTATCATCCTTTGATCTCCAAACTGTTCCCAAACCCTATTTTAGTGGAGCCCTAGGGGCTATAGGACTGAGACACAGCAGAGTGGAAGAGGCACACAAGATTTTATGGGCACTTATTAGGTTATATCAGACATGAATACACATATATTTATACATTTTTGTTGAGCTATGGAGATGATGGCATAGGTAAGATTGAGGCAGCACCTTACTGAGGTGAAATCAATGAGAGTTAGGTACACAGGTGCTTTTGAAAATTCCACATCTGCATATTTAGGCACCAAAATACCTTTAAAAACTGTCCCTGAGTGTCTGAAGATCCAGTAACTGACTGGACGGTAGCAGTGATAGGTAAAAGATTTATCTTTATTTTGTTTTGCAACTATTTTGATTTGTATAGCAAATTACAAATGAATAAAAAGCCTGGGTATCCATACACTTATTGCTGATATTAAATAGGGTCTTTATTTCCACATATCTAGAGGTCAAGCAGATGTAGTATGAATTACATAAATTTGAAATGAGACTTTTAAAATGTGAGACCCCTAGAATAACTCCATTCAGATAAATGAAGACCTTTGCTTGCCAAAAAAACCCAACCATTTTGCTCCAAGCTCTTTCTTTAGCTTTTCCTCTAGTGTAATTTGTCCCAGATTTTAAAGTCTCTGAACAGCTACTGTTTAATACTGTAGAATACTCTTCCTCTGAAATGCTTGAGGGTATTCCAAACCTTGAAGGTCCTGTAGCACTAGAATATTCTTACATTTGAAGGTGCTTCATTCATTCCAAGTGGACAGCTAATCTTCAAAGTGTCCTTTCGAGGAAAGTGCCCATTTTGATTTGTATTTGTATTCACAAAGCACTGAGTTGAGACCTCATTTGTGGCTTCAGGAAGATTTTAACTTGAAACTAAAGTTTTAAAAAAAAGTCTAGTTCATTGATGGTGGCATGCAATCTTCCTATATACCACACTTCTGAAGAAGCCATTCTAGCTGTTAAACTTGTATGAAATATTCTGTTTCACAAACTTGTCTTCCTCTGGGGGGTTTCAGGGAAAACTTGAAAATAAAGGTCTGCTTTGTGAAGTCTAATTTACAAAACATTATGTAAAACAGTCAGATTGCATTATGTTTTAATGAGCAGGTTGGCTTTGTTTAGACATAGTCTTAGAAGTGGAATATTTTTATCACCTTACACAGTAGAACAATGCATCATTTATCTCTTGGGCATTCACACACAAGAATCTTGTCAAGATCTATTGCAGAGTTCTCAGTATCACTTTGAGGATGAAAGATTCTTACAGAAATATCTTGCAACCAAACTTTCATGAGTTGATTGATGTTTGAGATCTCCTGCTGTGAGTAATACACTGTAGTTTGTTCAAATTAGTTTACAAGGCTTCTCATTTCAGCTCATTAAAAGCATACATGCAGGATACTAATGACTTACGAAAGTAAGGTGAATTTTATATACCCCCTCTGAATGCCCCCTAGATCTCTTTGGATTAAATAGGTGGTGAAAGGTTCAATTTAAGAAGGAGAAGGATAAATTAACAATGGGATAAAAGCTTCAATGCAGCAGTTTAAAGGGACAGTTACAAAATACCTTAAGTGCTATACCTATTATTCACTTTTTAATTATTTTTGTGTGAAATATAGGCTCTGTTCAACCCCATTGAATTGCATTGGATTTGCGGCACCTAACTCCATTAGGCTCCTTTGTAATGCCTGCCACAATGTCCATGAAAGAGTCAGACTGAGTGCTAGAAACAGAAGTCTTTTACTTTTCCAGCGAAATGGTACAATTTGGCCATACACACTTAAATCTCACATGTGTCTCTCCTCATGTGTCTCAGCCCTATAATGGAAGGCCCTCCTCTAGCTGTGAGAAGCTAGTTCAGTTTCAGTGCCTATTCAATCCTTGGCCTTTCTAATGAAACTCTCACCAAGGTGATATCAAATGTGGCGATAAATAAGAGTTGATCTGAGGCTACCAACTGATTTCACAAAGATGACAGAAAAGGCATCAGATCGTAATCACTCTCAGGATCTACTGACATGGACTGAATTTGATTCAACAACCTAAAGGGAAAAGCCTTGTTGTACTAATGTATATGCTTCTTAACTCATGCTTTGGATCATCCAGTCGCTGTAATTTAAAAGAAATTGTGGGAATATATTTGCTAAACCCTTTCTTTTCTCTCTCTCAAATTGTGTTGGTTCGAGATCATTTATTGGGGTTGGGGGGGTTGCTTTCAGGACTAGTTCTAATGTTCATATACTAATCAAGTAACAGGAAGGAAACATGCACTTAGTCAAAGAATTCATGACATTGGAACCATGTGTTCACAGAGTTTTGAAGAAGGAACTGTTGGTTTGCACTGATTGTAAATATGTTGTGGTATTCAGGAGCATTCTATGGAGTGGTGCTTTTACTAAATAAAGTGAATTTCTGTAATTGTCACTGAGATAATCTTACTGGTAGGACACAACAAGGACACTTACAAACACACATGTGCACTGCAGGAAAATATCAGACTTGCTTCATTGTTTATTATAGTCAGCTGGCAGGAAAATACCGCCCAAAATATGGGGACATCTTAAAGCAGAGGGTTGGCACTAGCAGTCCTCTGCCTTATCCCTCCCACATTCAGGTAACCAAGAAAATCCATTTTTATGTTGTTGGATAGAGAAAAAAACTAACATTTCTGATTTTGCCATGTACATACTAGATGTCTTACAAAATGAGTCGCTAATATGTTTTGTTTTGAGCAGGGTCGGCCTTAGAGAAAATTGAACCTTGGGCGAACGTGTATTTTGGTGCCCCTGGCCCCGTGGGTGTGGTGCCCCCACCCCGCGCATTACCCCTGGCTCATGTGGGCTCCCCAGATCCCCCTTCACCCCAATCCCTGCATTCACCCTTAACCCCCTCTCCCCTCCTGTGCCCAAACCCCTACACATGCTTCCTTTGCCACTAATCCCTGCACTCCCCCCTTCACCCTTCTCCTGCACCGCAACCCTGACCTCCCCCCCGCATCCCAACCCCTGCAATGTGCCCCATTCTCCCCTAACCCCTGCATTCCCCCTCTCCTTCACCCATAAACCCTGCACTCCTCTCCTGCGCCCACGTGGGGAAACTGACCTGGATGCAAAGAGCAGCTGGCATCGCTGCTCCTCCCCGCACCCTTAAGGGGCTGTGAGGGGAGGAACAAGGAGCAAAGTCAGGGCTCCATGCATCCAGGTCACTTTTCCCACCTGGGTTGTGCTGTGAGCATGTGGACAAGACCCACCAGCCAGACACCTGACAAAGAATTCTCTGTAATAACTCAGAGCCCTCCCCTTCTAGTGCCCATCTCCAACCATTGGAGATATTTGCTGCTAGCAGTCACACATCAGCTACATGCCATTGTAGGCAGTCTAATCATACCATCCCCTCCCCAAACTTATCAAGCTCAGTCTTGAAACCAGTTAGGTTTTATCATAACAGCATTATCATAACAGCATAAAGGTATATTCTCAACTCTGATTATCTTAGCTAGCTGTAAGTACTCGATGTGATAAAGGTATTGGATTTAATGCTAATATGATCCTTGGTTCAGGAATACTTTTTCTGCCAAACTGCTGGGTACTTGTATTTCTAATGCATAATTTTTTTAAGTTTGTGCATTGTGTTCTCTCACCCTAACAGCTTTGCTAAGCAATCCATGGAGCAATATCCCCATGTGCTATACAGGGCTGACTTAGGTTGCTTCCCACCTGGGAGAGATGCTGTTGAAAGACAGGTATGATGGGAATAACCTACTCCCCCAAAATATTATAGTTAGTGTTATAAAACGTTTGTGGAATTTGGTATTTAAATCACTTTATTTCTGTGGGGACTGTCATCTGTGCTATTTGTCCTCCTTTTATAGATAGTTGTAGTCTCCCCACATTGTCCTGAAATCTGACCCATTCTTTTCTAATTAGAGGCTTCTAATGGAAAAGCCACACTTTCCCACGATGTCTGCTGCAATGAACCTTTCTAATTCTTGATGTGTCCAGGCAGATCACAT
The DNA here is from genome assembly GCF_013100865.1 of Trachemys scripta elegans. Lineage (NCBI taxonomy): Eukaryota > Metazoa > Chordata > Testudines > Emydidae > Trachemys > Trachemys scripta. The sequence goes on along the minus strand of NC_048299.1, from coordinate 115,719,443 downwards.
CTCATTATATTAGGTGACTCCATAAAACAATTTGACAGCAGATAGATAAGGCCACATGATGAATCAATTTCAAAAATAAATTTGGGTGGATCTAAGCAGACTTGCACCATAACGAAGGTATGTATATTTTATATAACGTAAGTCAATGCACACATTTTAAGGAGCCCTGAAGAGTCCATTTTTAAGGTTTTATCATGCTGAATGCAATGCAAGCTAACATTAATATACTTTGAAACCTGTGTGGTTAGCAGCAGAAAAATATCTCTCCGGAAATAAGTGGATTATGACTTGCAAGAATTTCTACATGTCAGTTAGTATAGAACAATGCGAAGAGAAATTTTGGCCCAGGGCACATCTGTGCTCTTACAAAAAAGACCAGGAGATCGTCAGTGTCTACACAGTACAAAGAAGGCTTCTGTTTTCAACACTTCATTCAAAAAGCTTACCCACAGTGGTGTAAGGGGCTTAATTTATCTACCCCAGGAAAGTGAAGAGATAAATTGACCCTGCAGGGATTTGAACCTTTGATTCAAAGACATCCAGATGGATCAAGTCCAAGTATTGTACAAATTCACCTCCTTTGTCCTTATCTGCTACAGTAACTATCCATCAAAAAGAGCACAGTAAGGAAAGCACCATAGAAATACCAGATTCTAAAGTTTAAAATGTAATTAACATTTTAGGTTAACAGGTTTATCAGTTACTTCCCCAACATTGCATGGGTATTATTCTCCTGCACCCATATAGAGGGAAGTTTAGATTCAGACATTAAAAAGTGTTAGATAAGCTCATCTAGTTTCTCAGACAGCTGTCAGTTAGTCAATTCCTATACAATAACTGAGCGAAATGAGAGAACTACTGGCAAAATATCCAAGCAAGAGTGTGGCTTAAGTAGTTATGTAGTTATCAGCCACACTCTGAAAATTATTAACAGGCTAGGTGACTTTTTGATTATGTTCAGATTTCAACGATCTTTCTTTTTAAATTAAAATGATTTTTCTACTGTATTTACAGTACACCAAAAATAGTAAAACAAAACATTAATTCTCTCATTCTAATTCCCTCATTGACTACAGTGACAGAATGTTGCTGGCTAGCAGGGATGGCAACACTCACAGAATCTGTGCACTCTATACAGTACACACAGATGTAATAAGTAGCAATATTACTAAAGTCTGCATTACCCCTCATTCTGGGATAACTAGTTAACAGAGCAGTGAACCTCTAGAAACCTGTGCTATTTACTCTGAGCGCAGTCCAGCAAAATCAACTTGCTTTACTTTAAGCACGTGAGTGGTCTTATTAAAATCAGTGGCACTATTCACATGCCTATAGTTAAGTACATAGGTATGTGCTTTGCTGGATTGGGGCCTATGTGATTGTAAATTCCTTCCAGAAATGCACTGTGCAAGCAAGTGAATGAGTAAGACAACTTGTCAATGGGTCAAACTGTGAAAAAGCAATCCTTTAAAATATTCTTACAATAAACAAAGGAGACTGCTGCTGCTGCTGCTGCTGCTAGTTAATGTCATACTTATGCTGGAGATTGACATCCTTTCCTTCTAAGAAAACCAACAAACTGGATACAATTTTTATTTATTATTTAGGCTGCTTTCTGGTTGAGTTGAAGATGTCATTGAAAGAACTATTAACATACTAGAGACTTCGGTAGTTCCAAAGTTTAGTTCAGAGTGCCCCCTGGTGGTTAATCTTATTCTTAAAAACATTTCTCATAAGAAGAATTGGTAAAATGTGTGTGTAAGCTCCTATAAGTACTTAAAGTATCACCAGTAATCTCCCTTCATCTTTGATCATTATTATCATGGAATGCAGAAAGTATCTTCTTCCTTTTGCTGAGAGAAATGTTAATTCCTCTGATTGTCAATAAGCATGAATAATTCAAGATGTTGTCACAAAGTATGAGGGACCCATGATAAGGGTATCAAAAGATCAAACAAGATTCGAACTTTTGGAAACTAAATCTAAACTGTTAAACTATTTCTTTAATGCACAATTTAAAATTATGATAATGGTTTCTACATAGCACCTTTCATCCAGACAAATCCTAAAGCACTTTACAAATTAATACTGGCTTGTAATTTACTTTGCCTTTACTGAAATGTAGCCATCTCTTGGCTGAAACGTGCTAACTATTTATTGAGCGCAGAGCAGCATGATGTAATTCCTTGCTCTACTTTGCCTAAGAGAAGGCTTATCTTCTCACTTCTGGATTAGCATAGTAGAAGTGCTAGTGGAATAGTTGATCATGTCTCTACCTACCTTGAATCACTAGACATATGAAGAGAGTGGGGACTCCCTTCCAGGGGATCAAATGGCTCTGTGGCAACTGTGGATTTTGGTTGCTTATAATGATAACGAAACATTATAATAGCTTAATTTCTACTAAACAACACGGGTACTTCATAATTCACTTATCTCACCAGGTGTAGGTGGAAGAATATGTTTGTGGACACAGTTACTGCATGAGCATCCAGGAGTAAGATGGGGATGAACATGAGATGGGGAAGTAGTAGGTCCAGAGTTCCATTCTTGGATCTGACCTGTTCTGTAGCTGTGGCCAGTCACTTCAATCTCTCTGCATCAGTTTTCCTGTATATCTGAAGATGAGGGAGTGTTTGTTCAAGTCCTTGTTTCCACCAAAAGTCAGACTGATGGTTTTTGGAATTGATACAAAAGGGTTGGACCATTTTTATGGCAGTTTTTTCAGAGTAGTATTAAGGTGGAAGCAATGATAATTAAACTGCATCCATCATAGAATCTGTTAGGTGTCTGAGGAAAGAAGGCTGACCCTTGTGGTATCCTCATCAGCATGCTTATGAATGTCACATTGGATGTGACTTTTGGTGTCATGATATTGGTTCCTCTCCCTCCAGATCTGCAGATAAAAAGATTAAGAAGGGAAGAGGGCATGTCAGCAATTTGCGATAACTTAGAAACAAGGCCAATATTAATCTTCTCTGTAGTCTTTTGTTGAGGATTATTAGCCTTGTACAACCAGCCATGTGGGGAGACTGGGTTAAATGTTATTAATCTTTCTGTAAGACCACTCAGTGCTACAAAAATAAGTCTACTCACAGGACAGCAGGCTGGGAACTTGCTGCTTTATTTAACTGCATCACAACAGTGTGTGTGTGTGGGGGGGGGCCTCCCAAACTCCTAAAATGGAAGGGAGGAATGGAGAATGGCTCCATTCCATCATGCTCTGGGTAATCAACTTAACCTTATCATGACCACTTTACTACAAAACTCATGTTACAGACAGGAAAACTGATGCAGAGAGATTAAAGTGACTGGCCATAGCCACACAACAGGTCAGTGGCAGAGCCAGGAATGGAACTGAGGACCTATTACTTCCCCATCTCACGTTCATCCGCAGCTTACTTCTGGATGCTCATGCAGTAGTATGACCACTTTGGTGTAGTCTGATATACCCTCTCACCCTGGTAGTTCTTGAGGGCATTCCATAAATCTAGCTTTAGCTTTCTCTCTTTAGCCTCACCGAAGGCTCTTAAGCAAAGTAAGCTGTCATGGGATAAGAGGGAAGGTCCTCTCATGGATCAGTAACCAGTTAAAAAATAGGAAACAAAGTGTAGGAATAAATGGTCAGTTTTCACAGTGTAGAGAAGTAAATAGCAGGGGCCCCCAAGTTTCTGTACTGGGACCAGTGTTGTTCAACATATTCATAAATTATCTTGAAAAAAGGGTAAACTGTGAGGTGGCAAAGTTTGCAGATGATACTAAATTACTCAAGATAGTTAAATCCAAATCAGACTGCGAAGAGTTACAAAGAGATCTCATAAAACTGGATGACTGGGCAACAAAATGGGAAATAAAATTCAATGTTGATAAATGCAAAATAACGCACATTGGAAGACATAATCCCAACTATATATACAACATGATGGGGTCTAAATTAGCTGTTATCACTCAAGAAACAGCTCTTGGGCGTCATTGCAGATTGTTCTCTGAAAACATCCGCTCAATGTGCACCAGCAGTCAAAAAAGCTAACGATGTTAGAAACCATTAGGAAAGGAATAGATAGTAAGACAGAAAATATCATAATGCCTGTAGTGGGATGGCAACCCTACTCCCGCAGAACAGGGGTTAAAACAGCCAAGCTAGGCTGATTGGGAAGGCAGCACAGCTGCGGCCATGCCCAATTAGATGACAGCTGGCCCTATAAAAGGGCTGTGAGCCAGGAGTTGGGGAGTCTCTCTCCAGCCTTGGAGGGAGAAGGACCGGGCTGTCTAGGAGCTCTGGGTACAGGCACTGGAGCAGGGCTGGGCTGGAGAAAGGCAAGACGAGCTGGGGAGCTCCAGCCTGGCAAATCCCCAGGCTGCTGGCCTTGCTAAAGGCCAAATCTGCTACAGGGGTTGCAGAGGTCGATTTAGGGGGTCTTCACTAGACCCACTAAATCAACCTCTCTTCCCCCCCACCCCCAGTGGATTGATTGCCACACATCGATCCCCCGATAAATAGAGACAAGCCCTAAGATCTGTAACACAGCACAGATATAACTTCTGCTAGGGCCAGTTGCAGGCCACCAATCCAGCAGTGTGTGTAGCTGTATTAATGTTTAACACAGGGCTAATAGTTCACAGCCACATCACAAGTGCTTTGGGGAAAATACAGTATTTCTAAAGCCATTTTTGATAGACTATCTTTAATTGCTCTATTTTTCTATAATCAGTTTTACCTATTTAACATCTTCAAAGGCCCATGTCATTGCAATCTTTCTGCCAAAGGAGGTACTCTCTGGAGTCAGTCAACATTACTTGTCCAGGGTATCTCTAGAGTGTGATACTATCACCCAAAAGGGAGAAACATGCTGCTTTCGTGGCTTGAGGAAGTCACACAAGGCTATGAGATATGTGGGAAGTAGCAAATGCAACAAATACTATATCAGGAATGTGGCACTCCTACTCCAAAGTTACTACCGTATTTTTAGGGTTGACTATGTTATCTGGCACATTTGGATGCTATAAATAGCAAACAGTGAAAAGTACTTGGAAACTGTTGCTGTGGTCCTTTAAGAAGGAAATTGCTTCAACAGCTTTTTCCAATGGTAAAAACTTCTGAGAAACTATAGAAGTTAACTATTTCAACTTAGCTTTAAACATTTCCAAAGGTTGATGGTTTAATGGACAAAGCCTGTTCCCTGTAAATGTACCTTGTACTGTCAAGAGGACTTAGAAATCAAACAAAAATCTAAAAGTGGTAAGTTTTGGGCTATTCGTTTGAGGCAAACTCAGCAGACAGCTTCTAAACAGGGGTGATCCCAATAAAAATATCTCAATTTGTAAAAGTCTTTATGTTCCCCCTTCACTCTGGAAACCAGAGTTGGTCCCCTGAGAAGCTAAATTATGTCTGAGGCATTTGCTGAGGCATGAAGAACTACAGACAACTTTCTGAATCACTTCCAAATAATGAGGCATCTCTATTTAAAATCTGATCCTAATTAATGTTAGAAATAAAGAAAAAGAAAACAAAATTTCCAAGTACCTTTATAAAAACTTATTATAAAATAACACTACACTCCTGCTACTTGGTGTTACAGTACTGCCAAGAGTTAGAAGCTAAAGCTTAGCTGAATCCCTCATTCTAGAGTGGAAGCGAAAAATAAATATTCCTTTCATTTATGAAACTCTAAAGGAGTCATTTTTTAACTGGGGTGAAATACAAGCCACATTTACAAAATCTTCCCCCTAAACAGGATAGAAAGGAGGACCAGGGTCACAGAGGAGAATGATACACAGAGCCTTCACCTTTGGATGACTGGTCAAATCCAGGACAGATCAATGATGAGTCTTTATTAAATTATGGCTGTTTGGTGACCTATGTGAAATGAAGTTAAGGTCTTCGTTTCCTACAGTAGCTCAATTGGTAAAGCAAAGGACGATAGGCTTAATTTTTTGGGGGAATCCTTAGGTCGCTGGTTCAACTCCGGCTCCAAGGAATTAGCTTTCGTTGCCTTCATTACATGCTTTAGCACTCGAATGGGTTACCGAGGGAGGTGGTGGAATCTCCATCCTTAGAGGTTTTTATGGCCCAGCTTGACAAAAGTCCTGGCTGGGATGATTTAGTTGCTGTTGGTCCTGCTTTGAGCAGGGGATTGGACTAGATGACCTCCTGGGGTTTCTTCTAACCCTAATATTTTATGAAATTCCCAGAGGATAACTGTCTACAGCATACAAACAATGATTGTAACCAAGAGCTGAATGGTCATGGAGTATAAAATGTACAGATGAAAAGCCATCTAGTTCATCTCTCTCTCTATGCTGGAGGTCCTTCTCCTAGCACTTTTCCTAGTGCTGTGTACAAATAAATTTTAAATATGTCAATCAATGGTCAAGCACTACTTGCCCCTTCTCACTCATTAATAGAGCTGGGTGAATTTTTTTGGATGAACAATTTATTCATTAAAATGAAGATTCGACCAAAACTATTTGCAACTTCCTGGCATGGTCACAGATTAGTTTTGTCCAAAACAACAAGGGCAAAACTTTCTGGTAATGTTGAAATGAAACATTTCATTTTGGCATTACCCATACATTTTGTTTAAATTTTGCAGGCATTTTGACAAAAGCAAAAGAAAGGATTCATAAAACAGCTGGAAGGGGCAGGTGGTTGCTACCACCTCCCTCATGAGTTTTAGCTCAATGGGTGGGGCTCTAAACTGAGATGTCAGAGACCCAGGTTCAACTCCCCCATGCACCTGATGTAGAAAAGGGATTTACACTTGAGTTTCCCACATTGCATAAGTGTGCCCTAGCTACTGGGCTATGGGATATTTTAGTATGGGCATTCTGAAACTGTCTCAATTTTTATAAAATAATTAGTCACTGGAAACTTGAATCTCTAGGTGAGTGCTCTAAGCACCAGGTTATATTCATCTTCACTCTCTTTTTCCTTATCCAGTGTCAATCATAGTGGCAATTCAAGTCCCTACCGAAAATCCTTCTCCACTATATCTTTCTCTTTATATCCATCAGTGTTCCTCCAACAGATCCATATCAGTGGTTACTACTTGATAATTTTATTTTAATGTTTCTCTCACCAGCAATTCGTTTTCCCTTCTTAGGTTGGTTATCTTATTTAAAGGATATTTTTACAAAGATTTAATTCTTTAAAATTCTCTTGCTTTGACATCTTCTGTATTTCAGTGTTTGACTTAAAAAAAATCCTCCTCCACTTGGCTGCCATGCTGAGTCCACCTACATGGAACAGCTCAGTTTGCTGGCTACTTCTGCCCTGACTTGGAACATTAGGTTACATAGCCAAATGTGGAGGGCAATTACTGAAGAGGCTGTCAAACCTGCCAGAGTCTGGTGGAACTGAAACAGATGGGCAGCAGAGAAGGTAGGGCCAGCCGCTGGTGCTATGCCTCCATCTTCCCTGCTCATTACAGGGCCCTTTTTGTACCCCCTTCCTGCAACTATGCTCACCATCAACAATTTCCGTGCCCTTGCCACACTATAACCAGCCCCAACCTAGGGGCAGAGCAGTTTAAAAGGGTCCCCACTGGGACTCCAGAGCCAGGAGTCAGTAACCAAGGTATTTAGGAGTACTACTATGTGGCACTTATACTGTATGTGCAATTGTATTAAAAATACCAGTTTTCAACAAGCCCATGAGGATTCTATGGCCTCTTTATGTAACCAATGAACTAGTTATACCTCTGTCCTCTGAACGAATGATTTGAGCACCACCTTAGCTATATTTGCACCCTCAGACTCATATTGAATCTAGCCAATAGTGCAATTTTGAACATTTGTCACTTGCAGATTTAAGAAAGGAGAAAACTAACTTTAGAAGTTTATCATGGCTTGTATTTTAATTGCTCAACAAAAACTCTTATGTACAACACTAACAAATAGCTCCATCCATAATTCTTGTGTGAATCCTTTCAGCATTCACTGTTTACAAAACAATTATAATATGCATATGAAAATTGTTTTGTAACCTGTTGCAATGTCTGTTAATCAAAAGTAGATACTACAAAAGTCAGTTAGATGGTTTTAATGTCAAACAAAACATCACCAATTTAAAATCTCATTTTTACATAATTTCTGTGTAAATATTGGTGACAGATTATGAATTTTATTAGGGATATTTTTATATTTACACAAATAGATATTTCATCAGTATAACTGTATTTAGTGTTCTTAGCACTGATTAAATTAAATATGTTTGTTAGTTAATATGCATCAATATTCTTCCTTTCTACTCCTTCTCACAAAACTATTCAATCTTGTAACTTGGCCTCTGTCCTTTGTAGAGACATAACATTCTAGAGTGGCATATTCAATTTAGAGATTTCCACATTTACAACCTTTTAGAATTTGCAACAACTTTTTTGCCTCCTACGTTTCTGTGGTGCTTGGCTGTGCCTTCATAAGTTTTCTGTGAGCTCTTCAAACTGGTGCTTCTGAAAGGTGACCTACACATCTCCCTGTGCCACTATTCTCTTTAGCCTTATTCCTAGCAACCCAGAACCAGCTAAGCACTTAAGCATGTGCTTAACTCTAACTATGTGAGTAGTCCCCTTAAAGTCAGTAAAACTATTAATTCACAAAGTTAAATGGTTGCTTTGCTGAATTGGAGTCATAACAATGTTACTGCAACAACCTCCTGCACACACTGTACTGAGACACCGTGGTTAGCACCTAGCTTTGGAAATTTTCTTCTGTACACTTGAGCTCTATCATCCATGCCCCAGGCTTAAAAATACTAGAATATCTTTATCCAGCAGCTACCTCTTGGTAGGCACAGATTCTTGTGGTTTTATCCAGTATCCAGGTGCTACAAAGAAAGAGAGAGATCATTTATTATTTGTTTCTGGCAGTGCCCACAACATGCTCAACTAACAATCATAGCAATATTTTAAAGAAAATGGACTACATTCGTCATTAGGCACAAAACTCCTGACTTCAATGTTCAATGCTGTTTCACTCGATTTCATCAGTGGTCAATTTGATCCCATGGCTCAATAACAAGCTGAAGAAGAAGACCCTGATTATGGAGTCCAGCCCATGTAGTCTTCTCCTCTAACCAGAGCACTGATTCAGCAAGGTACTTAATTACATGAGTAGCCCATTGATTTCAATGGGATTATTCAGATGCTTAATGTTAAGTGCACAAACTCATAGACTTAAATGCCAGAGGAGACCATCATGATTATCTACTCTGACTTCCTGCACACTGCAGGCCACAGAACCTCACCCACCCACCCCTGTAATAGACGCCTAACCTCTGAGTTACTAAAGTCCTCAAATAATGATTTAAAGACTTCAAGTTACAGAGAATCCACCATCTACACTAGTTCAAACCAGCAAGTGACCTGTGCCCCATGCTACAGAGGAAGGCAAACACCCTCCTGCCCCCCAAAACAGGGTCTCTGCCAATCTGACCTGGGGGAAAATTCCTTTCTGACCCCAAATATGGTGATCTTTTTTAGGGTATGTCTACACTACAAAATTAGGTTGATTTTATAGAAGCTGATTTTTAGAAATCGATTTTATAGTCGATTGCGTATGTCCATACTAAGTGCATTAAGTCGGCAGCGTGCGTCCTCACTACTACGGCTAGCATTGACTTACGGAGCGGTGCACTGTGGGTAGCTATCCCACAGTTCCCACAATCTCCATGCCCATTGGAATTATGGGTTAAGCTCCCAATGCCTTATGGGGCAAAAACATTGTCGTAGGTGGTTTGGGTACGTGTCGTCAATTGCCCCTCCCTCTGTGAAAGCAACGGCAGACAATCGTTTTGCGCCAGACACCAGGGCGATTAGAAGAGCACAGCAAGGCATTCTGTGCATCAGAGAGGCTTTGAAAACCAGTTTCATGATTGGCCAGGCTTCGGTGTTACAGTTGTGTGTGTTTCTCCTTGATGCAAACCCGCCCCCTTTGTTGATTTTAATTCCCTGTAAGCCAACCACCCTGCCCCCTTTGAAATAAAGTAACTATTGTTTTGAAACCATGCATTCTTTCTTTATTAATTAAAAAAAAATGAGACAATGGACAAGGTAACTCAGGTGGGGTGGGGTAGGAGGGAAGGACAAGGCCACATTGCTTATTGTAGCTACACTAAAAATCAAACTGTTTGAATGACAGCCTTCTGTTGCTTGGGCCATTCTCTGCAGTGGAGTGGCTGGGTGCCAGAGCCTCCCCTCCCCACCCCCACCCCACGTTCTTGGGCGTCTGGGTGAGGAGGCTATGGAACATGGGGAGGAGGGTAGGTGATTATACAGTGGATGCAGCGGGGGTTCTGTGCTCTTGTTGGCTTTCCTGGAGCTCCAACAGACGCTTCATCATGTCCATTTGCTCCCCCATTAGCCTCAGTATCGCACCCTGCCTCCGCTCTTCACGCTCATTTAATTCTTTCCTGGCCTCTGCCACTGAATGCCTCTGTGCATTAAGCTGTGCCCTATCCGTGCGGGAGGACAGCATGAGCTTGGAAAACATGTAATTGCGAGTGCACTTTTTCCACCTTCTAATCTGTGATAACCTCAGGGACGGAGATGATAGGGGGAGCGTAGAAACATTCTACGCTCTACGATTCTGGGGGGACTGTGCTGCTGAGTTCACCATGCTGACCAAACAGGAAATGAAATTAAAAAGTTCCTGGGACTTTTCCTCTGTACCTGGCTAGTGCATCGGAGTTCAAAGTGCTGTCTAGAGCGGTCACAATGGAGCACTCTGGGATAGCTCCCAGAGGCCAATACCATTGATTTGCGTCCGCACTACCCCAAATTCGACCGAGCAAAGTCGATTTTAGCGCTACTCCCCTTGCCAGGGAGGAGTACAGAAGTCAATTTTAAGAGCCCTTTAGGTCGACGGAACGGGGTTGGTTGTGTGGACACATTCATTTTTAAATCAACCTAACGTGGCTAAATTCGACCTAACCCCATAGTGTAGACCAGGCCTCAGTGTAACATTGCATCAAACATACTTCTAAGATATGAATATCAAAGTGTGGCCTCATGTTCCATGGTCCTACATACTCTGAGCAAGGCATCTGCCAAGACCCAGGAGCCAGAGACCTGGGAAAGAATTCTCTGCAGTAACTCTGAGCCCTCCCCATCTAGTGTTCCATCATCAGCCTGTGGAGATATCTGCTACTAGGTAAATGCTTAAGTGCCTTGTTGAATTGGAGCACCAACGTTCTAAACTTGACTATGAAGAGGCCATTTACTGACACAAACCTTTCTATGATACACATCTCATGATTAAATTTATTGTTCCCACAACTGTCAAACTGTACTTGAATATGGCACGATTTCTGCTTGTTAGCTTTCAAGTTGTTTCCATTTTTTTAATCAAGCCCCTCACTTCCTCCCCAATTCTCTCCTCTGGATAATTTCATGTATATTTCTAATTTTGAATCCAAAGATGAAACGTCAAAATATAAATCAGTCCCCAAATGAATTATATACTTGGCTGAACATCAAGCCCCCATACGTTCTTCATGAATACTTGTACTGCTTGTCCCTTGCAGTCCAAGTGACGTAAATTCTCCACCAACGAGACCTCATTATTCACTCCCAGGAGAACAACCTATCATCTGATATTTTGAATTACATAATGAATTATACAAACTTCCTATAGGCCCCTACACACCCACTATATTTTCTCCAATCTTTACCATCCCTAACGGGGGGGGGCGGTCGTCTCTCTTGCTTCCCCATACAAATTCCATTTCACTGCATGTTCCCTTAATGACTAATTTACTGGGGGAGGGGGGGAGAGGAGGAAGCAGTTACTGCTAATTGATTACCACAATTAAACTGAACTGCACAATCTTTTCTTTTCAGCATAATCATAGCTAATGTTCAACAGTTCATTTAAATCCTTTCTAGTTAATCTTCAATTACGTTTCAGGTATATAAGTCCCTTGGCTCTACTTCTATTAGAGAAGGTCCTTCTTTTCTTTTCTCACTCTCCTTTTCTTCAGTTTCACTGTCTGCCATTATTTTTTGACCAGCTCTTCAACAGCTGCTACCACGAACTTTTGCATGCTAGAGCTTTGGATCTCTATCCAGAGTGTAGTTTTCCCTTCCCTAGAGACTCTCGCTGTACAAATCTGATGCTAGAAGCTGAATGGAAATTCTCTGCTACAGAAAATCTCTGCCCTTCTAATTGCGGCTTTAATTTTACTCAACTCTTTACTCTTTTTAAAAATTAGAGCAGAAGATCTAGGAGAAATTGAAGATTGTGGCCTTGGAGTATAGACTCTGGGGGCTATCTCGTCTTTTTTCATAATCAAGACTTTTTTTGGTAATGGCGAAAGCTCATAATGAAATCCCTGGATCTGCTACTAGCCTAAAGCGGGGTATTCTATTTTAATCTCTTCCACAGACATGAAATTTAACAACTAATTCATAAAGGTTTGTAAAAAGAGAATATGATTTTCTTCATATTTTCAGACACTTTTTAAATTCTCATGTCCCTTCTTCTCTCTTTTGGCTCCAGCAAATTTACACAGAGAAGAAGCAGCTTTCTCTCTTCTCTGATATTTCTCCCAATGCAGCATCAAGCCGAAAAATTCTATACTCACTTCCTCTTTGATTGCAGAAATCTTGGAGAATTAATCCGTCCTCAGTGCTGTGAATTCATACTGTAAATCTCTGATATCTGCTTTAGTAGTCAAATGACTTTAGCCTTGTATCCTTTGCCTGTTATGGGAGCCATGCTTTCTGGCGCTCTGCTTTTGGGGTGTTACAGTGAGTTTAGGGTATGGATGGAGACAGATTATTCAACAGAATAATCCGCTCTGAGCTCAGACAACTGTTTTGCTTGGGTCCCCATAGGCTGGTCCTCTCTTCTGAATTTTAAGGGTGAAGAAGTAAGTTAATGTATGTTTCTCTGTGTTGTACTGAGCTAGGTTACAGGATGCAATGTTTTCAGGGAGAGATGACATAACTGAAGTACAAATAAACCTTTCTTTCAACAATAAACTTTATTATGAAACAGGTTGGCTGCCAAAAATATAATATACACATCAACTTTTCCAAAGGTTCTTGTAGTGAATTTCATATATATTTGCCAGAAGCAGTGACCTTGGCAGGAGGTGCTGGGTACTGGTGGGCTGAGGGCACAGTCAGTCAGCAATTGAGTTTATAGTTCCAAAAACCCATTAAAAAGCAACAGGTGGAACAATCTGTCATCCTTCCATAAGTTTGTCTCATGTTGCATTTAGTTAGACATGTAATCACCCATTTATTTCTTACTATTCTACTAGTACTTTTTCTGCCTGTTTTCCTTGTACTACATTTCCTTAAACCTGTATACTCTCTCTAATTCCACACACAGATCCTCCTTGCTTTTGTGCTTGTTTTTGATTATTCTGGGAGTGTGGACCTGGGCGGGCAGTCTGCACACCTTCCCTGAAGACCTGGATCATCCACTCCAGTGGCTGAATTAAAAATAAGGAAGTTGATAGTTATAGCACTCCATCACACTGGGAATGCAAACTATTTTGAGAAAGATAACAATGTCAATACATTTTGAATACCAAGTTTTAGTGTAAGCACCTGGTCCCTAGAGTGCAATGGTAAGGTCAGCCTCCTTCTTACAGGCTCATGGTCAGGACTTGTCCCTAGAAAGAGTGATAGGGGAAGCTACTAATGGGGCAAGAAGAGGTTTGGGGACATGCTATGATCAGAGCAAATTTAGTAATTATTTAAAATGTAGGCAGTTGAATTGTTACAGGCAGCCATTTCTCTGGGAAATATCACCTTCCTCAAGTTTCCCTCCGGAGGAAAAAAGGAATTATTCCAAAGAGTTAGTGATAATCCTCACACAAATGCTGCAGTATTATTTTCCCATATGGTTACCCCACAGCTGTTCATGGATTGGAGGGACTTTATTAGCCACTGTAGGGTCCCAGGGATAAGCTAATTGTCATATAATTTAATAAAAAGTTTTTCTATAGTTTTTCCCCATTTACAGAATAAGGAGAACACCACACATGACAGATGCTACTCATGATACTAAATGCACTTCTGGAAGGTGCTCAGACTTCCTGTTGATAGGCGTGATCTAAGAATCTAAATAAAACAGATTAGTCTAGAAAGATTGGAGTATAGGTATTTCTCTGATATTGCCGTTTAAGACTGTGCTGCAGCCTAGGGAAAATAAACAGAATGGTATGCTAGGCTGCTTGTGGTTGTTGCACCTCAATACATTTCCAAAATTGTGTTTACAATTGTCTAAAATTATCTGTCTTGCAGTTGCTTGGACGTTGCTGTTTGAAATGTCAGCACGATGCTGCTCTTTATGTCTGCAAACCAAAGATGTGACTGTCAGCTCTTGGCCTCATCAGGTGGGTCTTCAGTAGCTCAGCCCTCCAGCCAAATCGCAAACAGTCCAGTGCATGAAGGAACTTCTTCTGGAGTAACAAAGTTTCAACTAATGGTTAGACCCCTTCAGGGTCTTCAGCCCTGTCCCGGAGCCTTTTTAAATTTCCAGCCCCTTTCTTGGGCTCTTAATGCAGAGCCTTATCCCTTCCTTGGGGCTTAGGCCACTTCGCCAGTCGGGGGACCGGGGCCCACCCACTACTCCAGGTCCCAACCCAGGGATCCTACAGACAGCAGCCACATACTGCTTCCTCTAATAGTTGCTGCTGCGATTCCCTGGGCCGCTTCCCACATAGCCCCTTCCGCTTCACCCTTAACTCAGGGCTGAAGTTCTCAACTCTTCTCCTTACTCACCAAATGCCAATGCCACCAGAACCCATCTTCTGGTTCTCCCTTGAGCTTCTGAATTTACAGAAAGCAGAGTTTCTCCAGGTGGGTCTTGAGACACTCACTAGCAACGTCCAAATGATCCCCTCTTTTTTCTACCCAGAATGTAACAGGCAGGGCTCAGCACTGATGTTCATGTACTGCAAAAATGCAGCGCAACATGTACAGTACCCACTACTCCACTAAGTAGCCTATTTGATGACCACAAGAGGTGAGAAATTGGTCTGCTTCTAGGGATAGACAAGGAGCAACCTTAGCTATCTCATTATGCGCTTGAGACCTACCTCATATGAAAAACACGCCCCCAGTGGCTTTCAATGTAAAATGCAATACATTAATTTAAAAACTTTTTGAATTAACCAAATATACACTAATCTGTTTGAAACCCATAAATACTATCCCTATATAAAAATCTTATAAACTCTCTGCCTTTTAACTTTGAAATCTTCACTACAGTCTGAAAGAGAGAGAAATGCAGGAATCTTTAAACCAATACATAGCATATTTGCATATACTGTACTTTATCCTGGTTTAAGAAAAATTGCTTGAAGTTGATCTGACAACATATGAATAATACTTACACTGAGAATTGCCAGGAGGTCTGGTATTACTAACACTACTCTCAAAGGAAGAGTGGAAATTGTGTATGGTTTCCTGTAAAATCTGCCTCTCTCGTCCCTGTAAAAGAAATAGATTTAAACAAAAAAGGCATTCTTAAATTTCTCATTCAATAATTCATTTATTAGGGTTAAACACAGATATGAAAATTTGTGTATATCCTGGAAAGCAATTATCATATTGAAAGTGTAATGAATTGAACATAATCAAAAATTATGCCCTGCAAACACAGAGTAATATATATTTATTTTTTTTTATTTTATTTTCTTAATGTTGGAAATTATAGAATTCAGATTTACTTGGATTTAAAAAAAAAATCAATTCTGTTTCCCTACTTTACCTTCACAGAACCATACTGTAGACAAGTATCAGAGGGGTAGCCGTATTAGTCTGAATCTGTAAAAAGCAACAGAGGGTCCTGTGGCACCTTTAAGACTAACAGAAGTATTGGGAGCATAAGCTTTCGTGGGTAAGAATCTCACTTCTTCAGATGCAAGACATCTTGCATCTGAAGAAGTGAGGTTCTTACCCACGAAAGCTTATGCTCCCCGTACTTCTGTTAGTCTCAAAGGTGCCACAGGACCCTCTGTTNAAAACAATAAAAACAAGGAACAGAGGGTCCTGTGGCACCTTTGAGACTAACAGAAGTACGGGGAGCATAAGCTTTCGTGGGTAAGAACCTCACTTCTTCAGATGCAAGATGTCTTGCATCTGAAGAAGTGAGATTCTTACCCACGAAAGCTTATGCTCCCAATACTTCTGTTAGTCTTAAAGGTGCCACAGGACCCTCTGTTGCTTTATACTGTAGACAGTGTACGCCCAGCTTCATGGCCATGGAACCTATTGGGAATAGCTGGTAGATAGAGATGCAAACATGTTCTTCTAGCCCTACATTCCATGCGCACAAAGTATAAACAGCACATTTCCTGTCAAGGTCCTTCATTTCCACGCTCTACCAGCTGTAAACCAATCCTCTTCCTTTCCATCAGGATAGTAGGGCAATTTGTAAGATTTAATTTTTTCATAACTTTAGGATTTTTTAAATAGTTTCCACCATTTTTCATCAAGTTTCTCCCTGTTTTATGCTGTCTCAGCTTTAATCAACAATGGCAAATCTATCCAAAACCTTGGATTTTAAGAAAACTTGGCTTTTATTCCTCTAAACTCTCTGTTTCTAACAGATACAACATATGACTGTTATGCGTAGTGAAGTATATTCAGACAAAGCTGTGAGATCTAGAAGTGCTTTTCAAAAAAGGCTAAAACAGACAAACAGATTTGTCTCCAGAATTTGCTCTTACGAGAGCTTTTAGAAATATATGAACTGGATGCTCTCTGTATGTGTGTATATATATCTCCTCCATATTTATTCCACTCTATATGCACCCGAAGAAGTGGGCTGTAGTCCACGAAATCTTATGCTCTAATAAATTTGTTAGTCTCTAAGATGCCACAAGTACTCCTGTTCTTTTTATGAACTGGAGAGATCTTTCTGAAACTTCATAGATTTACTTGTCAATTCTCAGAAAATCCATTCTGTGCTCAAAAAGTATGTGTTGTAACTTTAGGGAAGACATGCTATATTCTTAATATGAGGTTATATCCCTACTTTAAGGGCAAAACACAATTCAGCCTTAACTATGAAACCCAGTAAGAGCTGATGTAAAGACCTGCACAAAGAAAATCATTTACAGTGCTGTGACATTCCCCTCTCCTGTTATCTGGACTGGTGATCTGCTGGGTCACCCCAATCCTTGACTCTGGGAGCCAGCCTTACCCTGCTCTGCTGTGAGAACCCCACTCCTGGGCTGTTCACGCACAGCCTCTGGCATGTTAGCTGCTCCCAGCCACTTGCAATTGAATGACACTAGACAATATCTCCGCTCCCAGACACAACCCTAGGAACCTTCGTCTTGCAGTGTCCAGTTATGCCCGCTGGGACCAGAGACACTGTGTCTGGGACCAGAGATATTGGCTAGAGTCATTCGGTTGCAAGTACCTGGGAGCAGCTGACATGCCAGAGGCTATGTGTAAACAGTCCAGGAGTGGGGGTTCTCACAGCAGAGCAGGGTAAGGCTGGCTCCCAGAGTCAAGGATTGGAGGGACCAATCAGATCACCGGTCCAGATAACACCAGGGGTGCACATCACAGTGGTGCAGTGAGCAGGATGTATGTGCAGCTTGTTACTCCAAGTGAAGTTCACAATTTAAACACTGATATTTGTGATTTTAAGTGAGGCTTAAGTGCAGTGGCTAAGAACAGTCAGGAGGAGGTCAAGTTTTGTTATTTTCTGTTTGCTTATTTTGAGAAAGGGAAGTAGGAACAGAAATGCAGGAAAATTAGTGAAAGCATTAAAGCGATTGCGAAGTTGGAACTTTTTAAACTGCGGATTGCAGAAAATGAGAGGGAGCACCAGAGATTATTGAAACTGAAAGAACTGGAGATAAAGGAAAAAGAGAAAGAAGAAAAGGAAAAAGAGACAGCCAGGGAGGCGGCCAGAAAGGAGGCTGCACACAGAAGGGCCATGAAAGAAAAAGAGAGAGAGAGAGAGAGAGAGAGCAAAAACACCAACTGGATCTGCTAGAGAAGCAGAATCAGAACCCCTCCGACCCCAATGACTCCCATCACTCCAAAAATGGGAACACTTATGTCCTGCATACAGTGAGGAGGATGATATTGCTGAATATCTGACTATCTTCAAAAGGCTGTGCGTAATACATGAAATCCAGATAATAAGAGTTCCTACCCTGATTGCAAAATTAACTGGTAAAGCTCGAAATGTATTCAGTCGAATGCCTATTGAAGATGCTTTAGACTATTGTAAATTTAAAGATACTGTTTTGCGAAGTTTTCAGATTACCCCTGCAGCATTTAGAGTTAAATTTAGGAATCTTAAGAGGGATACTGGTATGAGTAATGGGGAATATGTAAACAAAATGAAAGATTTGTTGGGAAAATGGGTGGGAGCAAAGATGTGGCAAGTTTTGAGAGAATGTTGGATCTTCTTACTCAAGAGTACTTCCTAAGCATATGTAAGGCTGATGTAAAGCAGTGTCTATGGGACAAAGATGTAAAGTCTGTGGATGAGATGGCTTTTTTAGCTGATGCCTTCAAACAGAATCAGGCGTCTATTGAGGGCAGGCCACAAAAAGAGGGTTTAAAACTGGTGGGAAGGGAGGATCTCATTTTGCCCCTGGGAAGAGAGAAGGGGGTTGGGAGCCTAAACATTCTCTTACCCAAAACATTCCTCTACTGGTAACTCTCATCCCAAAACGCCTGTAAAAGCAGAAAAGCCCAAAAGGTGCTATCAGTGTAATTCCACTGATCACCTGAGGAATAAATGCCCTGGGATAGGAGGAAGCAGGCAAACAATAGCTCATGTTAGTTGTGCTGTCCTCAACACAGAAACCCCCCAAGCAGTTGAAACCTATCATATTGCTTCTGTGAGGTTAGCCTCTGCAGAACCAGATATGGAGCATGTTAAGGTTGTCCAAATTAATGGCAAGGAGTACTTGGGGCAGAGGGATATAGGGGCCCAGATCTCTCTAGTTAAGCAGAGTGTGGCCCTAAAGGCCAGTATGTTGCCTGGCCAAATGGCAGAAATTGTGGGAGTGGGCGAAAGCAGATTCCTCATACCACTAGCTAAAATCCATGTGGTGTGGGAAGGTTTGGAAAGTGTTTTGACTGTGGGCATAATGGAACGCCTCCTAGTTGACCTGCTCCTTGGTAATGATTTTTTCTGTGTAGCTCATGTTAAAGTATTTGCCTGCAGCAAGAGGCAGTATTATGCTGTGACCCCTGAGAGAAACGGTAAGGTCTCAGGAACTGCTGAGAGAATGGTAGAGAATCTCCTTGATTCTTCTGCAGCCACATGCTCCCAGGTGGGAGGGTGGTTGAGACCAACTCCTGCACTGCAGCTGGAGGCAACACCACATCAGGAAGGGATGCCTGTCAGGCAGAGAACTGTCCAGGTTGTTAGCTGCCAGCAGGTCGCAGCTGAACCAGAGAGAAACCCGGCTCTAGGGAGCAGAGAGAAACGTGTCCCAGAGAAGGGGCAGGGGATCCAAGAAACCACTGAGGTGGGTGAGGATTCCTGTGACTCTGTAACACAGGGAAGCAGGGTGCTTCCAAGTATGGGAGGGCCTGAGACTAGCTCCTTTCCAGAAGAAGGCAACATGCCCTCAGGCGCAGGGACAGGAAAGGTGTTGTCAGTGATTAAAGAAACTGTCCCAGTTGTTAGCTGGCAGAGTTCAATGTGGGTTTGACATGATCAAAAGTCTTAGTGTCCTGTATGCCTGGACTGGTATAAAAGATCAAAGACAGAATGGAACTTGGAATTGAAAGACTTGAGAAGAACCATAAGACTTAGCTGCAGAGATGCACCAGCTCACAGTCTGTGACTGAAGAAATCCATTGTAAGGAATTCTCCTTTTTTCTGCCTGCCTTTCTCCTTATTTCCAACTGTAAATACCAAACAAGAAGACAAAACTGTGCCGCCTGAGAAAAATGCTATATGAGCCCAGTTGAAACGAGACCAAAAGGCTGATAAGCACAACTTTATTCTAGAGAAGGATAAATTATAGAATTGTTTTGACATCATGATGGTTGAAGGACAAACAGCTGTAATATGACCAATATTTAAGTCACACCTAGCTTCTTTTTATTATTATGAATTAGTAAAAAAAGTGAATAACTGTCCAGTTACTGAACAAGGAAGGAATTAATGGAGGAGGCCTGGAAATATCAAAGAAATATAATATTGTTTATCACTAATAATTTACATTAAATATCTTGTTTATAAAACTAGGGTTTTTTTCAACATCCATTATTTGGATCTGAAATACAAGCAAATCTGAAAAAGCAGTTTATCAGTTTTCTTATTTCAAACCATACCTACCTTTCCTGCATTCAGTTCAGAAATAGCTGCCAGAATTTGCTGCCTAGATCCATCAGTTTTAATTCCCAGCTCTTTCAAATCACCATCAGTAAGTGTGAGGAAGGCTTCCATATCCACCTTTGGAAAAAAGATACACAGGCATACATTTACTGTGTAGATTGGTTCTCTCTCATATATATTTAACTTTATGAACTTATTTTATATTATTTATTTATATATATATACTAGAAGCAGAAACCCCATGCTGTCAAACAGGTGTGGCAATTGGGCCAAGAAATCCATCGTCTGTGCAGTCTCCATACAACTAATGGAATTGTTGCATTCAAATTAGCTGTAGAGTAAAGACAGTGATTGGGTGAACTACTTCTGATATCACAGTGCTCTACACCTTTTGGCATGGATACATGACTTGCTGTCACACATGTGTAATTCATAACTTTAGAATGGCTGAGAACTTAAAAGCTGGCTGGTAACAGACTGCAAATCCCAGTGATGATTGAAGCTGGTGATATTCTGAACAAAAAGAGCTCTCTTGACTCAACAGACAATCTAGGCTGCCAAGTGACACACAGGTTCACAGATTTTAAGGCCAGAAGGGACCATTGTGATCATCTAGTCTGACCTCCTGTAGAACATAGGCCATGGAACTTCATGAACATAATTCCTAGAGCACATCTTTTATAAAAACATCCAATCTTGATTTAAAAATGGTCACTGATGTAAAATCCACCACAACCCTTGGTAAATTATTCCAATGATAAATTACTCTCACCATTAAAAATGTACACATTACTTTCAGCTTGAATTTGTCTAACTCAGCTTGAATTTGTCTAGCTGACATCATGCTGGGTTTGTTCTTTGAGCATGAGCACCAATATTGATATAGTGCAGTAACTTCTCACTTAACATTGTAGTTATGTTCCTGAAAAATGCGACTTTAAGCGAAATGATGTTAAGCGAATCCAATTTCCCCATAAGAATTCATGTAAATGGGGAGGGGAGGGGCGGTTAGGTTCCAGGGAAATTTTTTTCACCAGACAAAAAACTATATATTCATGTGGGGAAAAACAGTGGAGTTTTTTATTTAACATTTACATTTACAAATGTCCATTTCTTCTTAACGGGTCTTTTTGCAAGTATCTTAAAAAACCTCCCATTTTATATTTTAGTTGTCTTCTTGCTTTTACCTATTTTTTCCTCATAATTTCTTGGGGTGGCACCATTAATTATTCATTGATTTATCAATTCTGGGCCATAAACCAAAGCCTGGTGGTTTTGCTCCCTTGGTATGGCAGACCTTCCAATTAAGTGTCAGGTGGCAGAAGGTATTAGGTTAGACCCCAGATTAGGTGAATGGTTTAGGACATAACATCACATCAGATACCACATTGTGTCCTGTATGGGGTCATATCTGGTGACATCATCCTCTTATCTCTCTCAATCACTCTCTTATCTATCTCATTGTAACAGAAAAATAAGATGCTACTAACATTTATATAATATATATACTCGATCATAAGCCGGTTCGTTTATAAGCCGATCCCCCCAAGATGGATAAGTAAAAATTAAAAGTGTTTATAACCCGTTCATAAGCCGACCCTATAATTCAGGGGTCGGCAAACTTTGGCTCCCAGTCCATCAGGATAAGCCGCTGGTGGGCTGAGATGGTTTGTTTACCTCGAGAGTCCACAGGCACAGAGGTAAACCTAAGTAAATAAAGTATCCTGGCACGCCAGCTGCTTACCCTATGGGCCGGGCCAGCAACTGGTGGGGAAATTTTTTGGTGGGGAGAAGCTGTGAATCAGTGGAATAACCCCTGTGACCACCCCCCACATGACCCCACCCCTAGCTCTCCCCATCCCATCTCTTCCCACCTTATCTGGGGAGGGCCAGGGGAGGATGTCTCTGGCCTGGCTGGAGCTGCTCCGGCAGGCTGGGCAGCGCAGCTGCAGCCTGCTCTGGCAGGCCAGACCAGGCGGTGTGGCCGCAGCATGTTCCAGCGGGCTGAGCCAGGCGGCACGGCCACAGCGTGCTCCGGCGCCTGGGTGGCACGGTCACAGCCTGCTCTGGAGGGTAGGGCCGAGTGGCACGACCGCAGCCTGCCAGCCCCAGAGCTGCAGCTGCTTCGGAGGCTGGGAAGAGAGCAGCGTGGCCAGAAGTGGAGAAACTCTGGCCCCGCCTCTTCCCTTCTGGCTCCGCTGGCTGTGCTGCCTCTCCTTGCTCCCTCTGTTGGGGGGAGGGGCTGGGTCCCACCTCTCCCTCTCTATACCCGTTCATAAGCCGACCCCCTTCTCTGGTGCTTCCTTTCTTTTACTAAAAAAATTCGAGTATATATGGTACATATTGCAGAAAAACATATTTTAGGAATATTTTATAGAGTTTTAATTGGAACTATGTCTTGCAGCCTTCTACCCATAAAGGCAGGTGTCTTGGTAATCATGTATCAAACTGTGCAAGACTCATAAGGAGGGAAACGTTAAAGGTAATAAATGCTAAATACTTCCTAAAATGAACTAAAATAGAAAAACTAAACATAAAACCACCAGGGCTTTAAAATCCATTACATCAGGCCCTCCTAGGGCTAAAAGCAAGTGCTACGTGTCCCACTGGCAAGCTAAAAAGTACTCCTACTCAGTGGTACAAAACTCTCATTTCTAGTCCTGCTTGTTGGTGAAATGTTGGATTTCAAAGCTATGACATGTTTATGTATCTAGAAAAGCTGCTACTGGCCCAAGCCTAAATCTTGCCAATCCTAGTTTTTGGGGTAGGTAATTTTGGGGACAATTACACATTTTGAGACATGGGGCAGAAGGAAATATTTCTCTTGAAGGAGGCTTAAAAAAAAAAAGAAGCTCTTTAAAGCAGCTGAGGAGTATGGAATGTCAGAAAAAGCTCCAGGGAAATGGAATACAGTTAAGTGATGCATTCATAAGCATGTGATAAAATGAGTGTTTTCCATTTTTCACATTGATATGACCTCCACATACACAGCATATATATATTTTATAATTAATATTCTTTCTATGATATTTTGGAACACCTGGTGCTGTTTTTTTCCTATTTATCACTTTATTCTCAGATTTTCAGAGCACAGCTTTCCTTTTCATTAAATAATTGGATAAAACAAACAAAAATAATTTCCCTAGGAGAAAAAAAAACAGATTTAAATTATAGAAAAATATGTTCCACAAAACCCAAAATGCCACATGCTATTTCTCTTCCTTCTTTAACTTTAGACTCTCACAGCCAAGTATAATGCTCAAAAAAATTCACTTACATTTTTGGGCACTGACCCTGAAAATACATGATTGCCTTTATGCACATGAATAGTCCCATTCACTGGGCCTGTTCATGTGTGCAAACTTAAATGCATGTGTTTAAGTGTGTATAGAATTGTGGGTGTGGAGAGAAGTGCCAGGGGGCCTTTCTGCCCATAATATACAGTCTAGTTTTGCACTTCTCAAAATAACTTTTTTTTAGCATGCGCATAGCTCAACACCCATGTCTGCTACAATAAACCTTTGTTTGCAGTGGTGGTGTAACTGTGTTGGTTCCAGGATATTAGAGAGACAAGGTGGGTGAGATAATATCTTTTATTGGACAACTTCTGTTGGTGAAAGAGGCAAGCTTCTAAGCTTACACAGAGCTCTTCTTCAGGTCTGGATTAAAAAAACATAAGCTTTTTAAACTGTCATGGACAGAATGGTTTTTGGGACCTAATTTTCAGAAGCTAGGTGCCCAGCATTTTCTGCAAATTAGGCCCATGTAAGGTGTCTCAGTTTGGTATCCAGAAATTCTGAGTCACTACTGAAAATTCAGATCATACATTTTAAGACCAGAAGGGACCATTATGATCGTCTAGTCTGATGTGTTATATAACACACAACATGGAATTTCACCCAGTGATTCTTACAGTGGAGGCAATTATCTTCCCTATTATGTAGGTGAATATTATTCAAGCCCAATATTTTGTGGCTGAGCTGAATAACCTTTATGTGTGGCCCTGAACACTCTGTGGTACAATGGGGCCAAATTCTTCTACATGTACCCAGACATTCTGTGGCAATGTTAATGGTGGGAGGGATAGCTCAGTGGTTTGAGCATTGGCCTCCTAAACCCAGGGTTGTGAGCCCCCTCCTTGAGGGGGCCGCTTGGGGATCTGGGGCAAAATCAGTACTTTGTCCTGCTAGTGAAGGCAGGGGCTGGACTCGATGACTTTTCAAGGTCCCTTCCAGTTCTAGGAGATGGGATATCTCCATTAATTTAAACAAAATTTATTGTATGTCCATGAAGTACTCTTCATTCTCATCCTCTATCCATCTACAAAGAAGCACACAATTTTGGCTCAGAGTGGAAAATACTCATTAATGAAAAAAATTTGATGATTATTTTCAGCGAAGGTTTTCGTGCATTCTCCAGGCAGCTCAGTTCTTCAGCTGCCACGTGCTGTCTGCATAGTCCAGTTCAAACCCCCTAACCCTCATCTGTTCAGGAAAAGGAGGAGATAGTAGCCTGCTTCAGTGGCTCGTCTTCTTCCCACCACCACCCCCCGCCCCAAGCACTGTTCTCTCTACACTGCTGGCTCCTCCCCACTCTGGTTGTACACTGGATTCCAACTTTGGCTTCATGGAGCACTGTAGAGGAATATAGAGTATAATCCAATTAATGCCATCGTGTGGAAAGATATATAGGAAGAGACAGCTGCTGGCAGGTGCCAGCAGGGCAGGGAGACAAAAAAAAAAAAAGTTGGGTATCTGGTCTGTGGCATTACGGCAAAGTCAGTGGAAAACATGTTGAATTTTATGGCATTCTGGGAAAATGCCACATTCCACAGCCGCCGAATGACAGAATCCAGGGAGACCTGACTGAGATGAAGGGAGTAGCTCACACCTCTCAGATTTG
Organism: Trachemys scripta elegans; assembly: GCF_013100865.1. NCBI lineage: Eukaryota > Metazoa > Chordata > Testudines > Emydidae > Trachemys > Trachemys scripta. The sequence goes on along the minus strand of NC_048299.1, from coordinate 115,694,258 downwards.
TTGTTTCATGCTATCTTCCTGATTATGCAGACTCATCACTATATCTTTTAATATTCGGTTCACATTTTCCAGGTTATTGCTGCAACTAGAAATACTAGAAAGAAGCCAGGTATTTTTTGAATGAAAATTGAGATTTTAGATAACAGTTCTGCAGCAAAGAGTAAATTGTGCTGCAAACTGCACAGCTATAGTGAACACAGAGCCATGATTTTACTTGGATAATAAAATACAGGTTTCAAACAGATAAGTAGATTCATGCTAAAATGCTGAAATAAAATACTGAAACACTTAAAACTTAAAAAACAAAAAAACGCCTTACCTCCTGTTCTTCAAAAATGGGCTGATATTTCTCAAGTGACAATTTTTTAAGGATACTAGTCAGCTCATCTTTAACAACAGAAAAGAAAAAGAAACAATGTTTAAAACAATTCAATTTTGGTAACCTGTGGGGAAAATATATTGAACTGATGAAGAAATACAGAAATTAAAGCAAACATTCCAGGAACCCACTCATACAAAATTTCAAAACAAGATTGTCTTTATTCTATACATATACAGTAGGTGAAAATGCATCTCACTCCCATGACCTACTATACTAAACTATACTTGTTAGACATCTAGTCTTACCTTTAACTACATTTTACATGCAATTATGTTACTGGCACTAGAAAAGGTTCAGAAAAGGGCAACTAAAATGATTAGGGGTTTGGAACGGGTCCCATATGGGCAGAGATTAAAGAGGCTAGGACTCTTCAGCTTGGAAAAGAGGAGATTAAGGGGGGATATGACAGAGGTATATAAAATAATGTTGCTTGTATTAACAGGTGTGTTGTGAGCAAGACACGAGAAGTCATTCTTCCGCTCTACTCTGTGCTGGTTAGGCCTCAACTGTAGTATTGTGTCCAGTTCTGGGCACCGCATTTCAAGAAAGATGTGGAGAAATTGGAAAGGGTCCAGAGAAGAGCAACAAGAATGATTAAAGGTCTTGAGAACATGACCTATGAAGGAAGGCTGAAAGAATTGTTTCGTTTGGAAAAGAGAAGACTGAGAGGGGACATGATAGCAGTTTTCAGGTATCTAAAAGGGTGTCATAAGGAGGAGGGAGAAAACTTGTTCACCTTAGTCGCTAAGGATAGAACAAGGAGCAACAGGCTTAAACTGCAGCAAGGGAGGTCTAGGTTGGACATTAGGAAAAAGTTCCTAACTGTCAGGGTGGTTAAACACTGGAATAAATTGCCTAGGGAGGTTGTGGAATCTCCATCTCTGGAGATATTTAAGGGTAGGTTAGATAAATGTCTATCAGGGATGGTCTAGACAGTATTTGCTCCTGCCATGCGGGCAGGGGACTGGACTCGATGACCTCTCGAGGTCCCTTCCAGTGCTAGAATCTATGAATCTATGAATCTATGAAAATCATGAGTGATGTGGAGAAAGTGGATAAGGAAAAGTTATTTACTTATTCCCATAATACAAGAACTAGGGGTCATCAAATGAAATTAATAAGCAGCAGGTTTAAAACAAATACAAGGAAGTTCTTCTTCACGCAGCGCACAGTCAACTGTGGAACTCCTTACCTGAGGAGGTTGTGAAGGCTAGGACTATAACAGCGTTTAAAAGAGAACTGGATAAATTCATGGTGGTTAAGTCCATTAATGGCTATTAGCCAGGATGGTTAAGGAATGGTGTCCCTAGCCTCTGTTTGTCAGAGGATGGAGATGGATGGCAGGAGAGAGATCACTTGATCATTGCCTGTTAGGTCCACTCCCTCTGGGGCACCTGGCATTGGCCACTGTCGGTAGACAGGATAATGGGCTGGATGGACCTTTGGTCTGACCCGGTATGGCCGTTCTTATGTTATGATGGAAATTGGAAGTAAGCCCCAAAGCCTGGATGACTACAATTTCTCTGTCTCTTCAAACTAAGGTTCCAATAACCTGTATGGAAGTTCAATCACTTTAGCTATTTTTCCCATCACTCATCTCCCTCCCAGGTTGGTCACAAAACAGGGAGGGAAGGGTCATTCAAACCACAAAATACAGAAAGTTCATACTGGCTGGAGATGGCGGGGTGAAAGGGGTACAAAAGATATCTTTATGATTACGATACCCCACATTCATCCTGCTTTTTCTTCGTCCTCCCACAGCATCCTGCCCCATGATATTAATGCTATATTTATTTCTGAGTTCAACATATTGAAAACTATCCTTTATAATGGTCTCTTTTTTTCTTAAGGTAGTCTATCTAAGCAATCTAAACATTATGAATTAATAACAGTTCACAAAGCTTGTTTCTACACAGAGAGAGACTGGGGTATGATCTTAGACTGGGGTATGATCTGTGATGTTAACTTTTAACTGTAAGGGAGAATGTGATAAAAAAAAATGTATTGACCTGTGTGTATATTTTGTAGGGTAAGAGAAATAACTGTAATCTTTATATTTCATTTTTACACTTCTCCCATCATATCTGAGCGTAGTTTAAATGGTGCTTATTCCTTCATCTTTGGGAAGTCTGCAATGTGCCCTTGTGACATTGACAGACTGGTCAACTTGGGTATGACCCATAACAACTTAACAAGAGGCTTGAAATGTTATCAAGACAATTTACTTGTATATGAATTTCAAAGAGATGCTCTAGACCAGGGGTCGGCAACGTTTGGCATGCGGCTCGCCAGGGTAAGCACCCTGGCAGGCCGGGCCAGTTTATTTACCTGCTGACGTGGCAGGTTTGGCCAATCCCGGCCCCCACTCGCCGCTGTTCACCGTCCCGGGCCAATGGGGGCGGCGGGAAGCGGCACAGGCGAGGGATGTGCTGGCTGTTGCTTCCCGCCACCCCCATTGGCCTGGGACGGCGAACCGCGGCCAGTGGGGGCCGTGATCGGCCGAACCTGCCGTGTCAGCAGGTAAATAAACTGGCCCGGCCCGCCAGGCTACTTACCCTGGCGAGCTGCATGCCAAACGTTGCCAACCCCTGCTCTAGACCAGTAATCACTAACCCATTTATTTGTAGCAACAGAAATCAAGGGTAGATGCTAAGTGAATTTGTCTGTGTTTACCTGTATCTTGTTAGAAGTTTAACAATGTAACCAGATTAGTTTATAGATGCTAATTCCCTTTCATGTCTTAACTACTTTATAATATGCAAGCCAATGGGTCACTTAACCTTAAAATCAAAGATGTAAGATACTGCATAAAACTAACCATATCATCTATATTCTCTTCAACTTAATTGTCTATGCTATAATGAACTGCTGGCTAATTGCGTTATGTGAATGAATGCAACTAATTTACCTGTGTATGCATAGGAAATGGAAGATTAGCTTCAAAGCAACAATCTGCACTGCTTATTCTTCCCTGGGGGCGGGAGGGAAGGGGGCGGGGGAGGAGTGCCCTGCTATGACAAGAGGCTTGTCAGTTTGTTAGGGAACTATAGAGGAAAGCCCCACCCCTGATCCTGATATTTATAGTCTACTTAAACTTTGAACAGGGAAAGTCTGAGTCATAAGACAGAGATTTTCCAAATAACGTTTTGGAATAACATGGAAATGCACAGAAAGACTTGAACAGACTCTACCCCTGGACTGTCTATTGGACTATAACTTTTTAGACTGATTCCAGAAAGATTTGTATAAATCAGCAGCCTCACAATCTCTGCTATGAAACTGACCTAAGGATTTTACACATATTTGTATGTAAATTGATCTTTTCGCCTTTTGCAACTCTTTTCTTTCTTTTTCCTTTTATTATTAAACCTTTAGTCTTTTAATTACTAAAGGACTGTCATCTGCATGATTATTGGGTAAGATCTGAGACTCATATTGACCTGGGAATAAATGTCCGGTCCTTTGGGATTGGTGAACATCACATATGGTGAATCCAGTTTTCAGTAACCCCTCACTATATTAGATTTGGCTGTCTAGATGGGGACCAAGGGCTGGAATGCTTAAAGGGGATTGTATTTGGCTTCTTGCTGATCAATGTGGTGTTACAGAAGCTGTTTTGTTACTGGCTTGGTGAATCTCATTATAGAATAAACTACCAGTTTTGGAGATCGTCTTCCCTATTCCCTGCAGTCTGCCCTGAGTGTAGCATTCTCAGTGTGGCCCATCCAGGCACTTGGTCACAGCCCCATCAAGCTTTGATTCTATAGTGCAACTGAAGCTCCTGCCTACCACAAGTTCCCCTCCTCTAAACATTTCTAGAATCTTAAAGCAGGTGTTGAATGCCAACAGCCCTTGATTTAGAAGCACATATGGGCCCCACTGGAAGCATTTTCTTCTACTAAGATTCTACTAAAATAGACAGTTGCCTCTGTGCTAAGTGGAAGCAGACTTTGTGGCCTGGCAGATTGGCTTCCCTTTGGAGGAGAAATCAAGGATGCCAAGTCAGGATATTTTCTTAATTTCAAGTTATTTATTTACACTCTGTACACTTGCTCTTGAACTGCAGTGGGTCACAAACAACATACATGCAATTCCCTCTCTCAGGAATCTCAGCCCTAACTCTACTGCCTGGTTCCCAGGAAGCCACTCTGCTCCAAGCAATTATCTCTAGTTAGAAAGATTAGGGCAGAAAGCAAACCACACTTACTGTTTTCAACAACTACCCCATCACAAATGTAACAAAAATACAGCATTTTTTCAAAGACTGTACACTGTTCACATGCTAAGAAAATTCGTAATATTATGTGTTAACAGCACCACTCAGTAATTCCTGACATAATAGTAACTACCTTTCACGACTTGCAGTTTTCTTTCATGAGGGGAAAAGACAGTTACCTTTTCCGTAACTGGCGTTCTTCGAGATGTGTTGCTCATGTCCATTCCACAATAGGCGTGCGTGCTCGCCACGTGCACTGGTGCTGGAAGTTTTTCCCCTAGCGGTACCCGTAGGGGAGCACTCCTAGCAACCCCTGGAGTGGCGCCTCTATGGCGTGGTATAAGGGGCGCTGCGTGCTCCCCTACCCTCAGTTCCTTCTTGACAGACAACTCCGACAGAGGGGAAGGAGGGCGGGATGTGGAATGGACATGAGCAACACATCTTGAAGAACACCAGTTACAGAAAAGGTAACTGTCTTTTCTTCTTCGAGTGATTGCTCATGTGCATTCCACAATAGGTGATTCCAAGCTATATTTGTTGGAGGTGGGAAGGAGTTCACAGACTCTCAGGACGGAGTACAGCCCTGCTGAACCCAGTGTTCTCCCTGGTTTAGGAGACGATCGCATAATATGAGGTGAATGTGTGAACCGAAGATCATGTGGCAGCCCTAAAAATGTCCTGAATGGGGACATGGGCTAAAAAGGCAGCTGACGAGGCTTGCGCCCTCATTGAATGTGCCTTCACAATCAGCGGCAGGGGGACTCCTGCCAGGTCGTAACAAGTACGAATACACAAGATGATCCAGTTCGAGAGCCGCTGAGTGGAGATCGGCTGACCTCTCATCCGTTTGGCCAAGGCGATGAACAGCTGTGAAGACTCCCTGAACGGCTTTGTGCGTTCCAGGTAAAAAGCCAGAGCCCATCTCACATCCAGCATGTGGAGGCGGTGCTCCCCACTGGACGCATGGGGTTTGGGACAGCACAGTCAGGAAGATGTCCTGACCCATGTGGTAAGTGGAGACCACCTTGGGGAGGAACGAAGGATGCGGTCGGAGCTGGACCTTATCCTTATGGAACACTGTGTACGGGGATTTGGCGGTCAGGGCCCTGAGTTCCAAGATCCCTCTAGCTGACGTGATCGCTACCAAAAAGGCTACCTTCCATGAAAGGTGTGACCAGGAGCATGTAGCCAGCGGCTCAAACGGGTAACCCATCAACTGGGCCAGCACCAAGTTCAGGTCCCATTGCAGGACTGGAGGCCTAACGTACTGGAAGAGACGATCCAATCCCTTAAGGAATCGGCCAGTCATAGCATGGGAGAATACCTTGTGTCCCTGCACTGGTGGATGGAAGGCCCCTATGGCCTCCAAGTGCACCTTGATGGATGAGGGCACTAGGCCTTGGGCTCTGAGGTAAAGGAGGTAATCTAATATGAGTTGAATTGGAGCAGCTATCGGCGAAACACCCCGATCAGCTGCCCACCAGGAAAACCGAGACCACTTCGCCAGGTAGGCCCGACGCGTGGAGGGCCGTCTGCTTTCCAGGAGGATGTGCTGAACCCCTTCCAAGCACGTCCTCTCCTCTAGGGCTAACCATTGAGCAGCCACGCCATGAGGTGGAGTGCCACTAGGTTGGGATGGAGGAGGCGGCCCTTGTCCTGGGAGAGCAGGCCCGGGTGGGACAGCAACATCCACGGTGAGGCGACTACCAGGCTCATGAGAGTCCCGTACCAATGTTGCCTGGGCCATGCCAGGGTGATCAGGAGGACTCAGGCCCTGTCCATTTTTATCTTCTCCAAGACCTTCCCAATCAACAGGGAGAAGGCATAGAGAAGCTGGCCCGACCAGGATAGGAGGAAGGCATCGGAGATGGCATCCGCACCTAAGCCCCACCCCTCCCCGGACCAAAAGCGGGGACACTGGCGGTTCTGCCATGGCATGAACGGGTCCAACTGGGGAGTGCCCCACTTTTGGAAAATCCTGTGCACCCTCTCTGGGTGTAGTGACCACTCATGCTGAGAGGAGAAGGCTCAGCTCAGGCGATCCGCCCGTGAGTTCCAGGCGCCCGGTAAGTGGTGGGCTTCCAGGCAAATATTGTGGGCTATACAGAAGTCCCACAGCCTGAGGGCTTCCTGGAAGAGGGCAGAGGAGCAGGGCCCACCTTGCCTGTTGATGTAAAACATTGAGGCCGTGTTGTCCGTGAGAATCCTGACCACTCTGCCCTCCAGGTGTGAGTGGAAGACTGCGCATTCCAGATGGACTGCCCTGAGCTCCTTGATGTTTACATGAAGGGCAAGGTCCTGCGCGCACCACAGATTTTGCATCTGAATGTTCCTCACATGGGCTTCCCACCCCAGATCTGACATGTGAGACACCAGCTCCACTGATGGGGGTCTGCCCCTGAACGGGACCCCATGGACCATGTTCCCCAGGGAGGACCACCATTGTAGGGAGGCGATCACCGGTTCGGGCACAGTGAGGACCTTGTCCATCCTGTCTCTGGACTGGGAGAACACCACGACCAACCCAGAGCTGGAGGGGCCTCATCCTGAGTCTGGCTTTGTGAACCACATATGTGCATGCTGACGTGTGACCCAGGAACTGCAGGCACGCTCTGGCTGTGGTCATGGAGAACCTTGTGACTATGCCGATGAGCTCCCTTAGGTTCTCGAATCTGTCCAGTGGGAAGGAGACCCTGGCCAATGTCACGTCCAGGACTGCCCCAATAAATTCTTTGCGCTGCACCAGGACTAATGTGGACTTGGTGTTGTTTACCTACAGGCCCAGAGTGGTGCACGTGGACAGGAGGAGTGACACGTGATCCCGCACCTGCGACTTGGAGCTGCCCTTGACCAGCCAGTCATTGAGATAGGGGAAGATCTGGGAGCAATGGACAGGCCAAACGGGAGGACCGTACATTGGTAGTGTTCCTGCCCAACCGTGAAACAGAGGAAACGTCTGTGCCCCTCGAAAATATGAATGCTGAAGTACGCGTCCTGCAGATCGAGGGCAGTGTACCAGTCCCCAGGATCCAGGGAGGGAATGATGGAGACCAGAGAGACCCATGCGAAACTTGAGCTTTACCATGTACTGGTTCAGGCCTCGCAGGTCCAGGATGGGCCAGAGCCCCCCTTTGGCCTTCGGGATAAGGAAGTAGCTGGAGTAGAAGTCCTTGTGTCTGAACTCCGCTGGCACCACTTCCACCGCTCCTAGACCAAGGAGCCGTCCCACCTCCTGCTTGAGCAGGGCCTCATGAGAGGGGTCCCCCAGGAGGGATGGGGACGGAGGGTGGGTGGGCGGTGTAGAGGTAAACTGGAGGGTGTAGCCCCATGAGACAGCGTTGAGGACCCATCGGTCCGAAGTCAGCCACAACCACTGCGGGAGAAAAGCACACAACTGGTTGGAGAAGGGAAGCTTTATTGCGGACGGATCTCTGGCACAAACTGGTAAGTCGCCCCCGGGCATCCGATCAAAACTGATGCTTTCCAGCCTGTTTGCCCTTGGAGGGCCCAGGTTGGGGCCCAGACCGGGATTGGGTGTTTCTATGGATGCTTCTTATAGTCTATGGGTGTTTCTTGTAGTCCCTTGACTTTTTATAAGGGGGCTCATATTTAGCGTGAGTGGCCTGGGTGGGAGCCTGCTGCAGCTTAAACTTGGTCCTGGCCAGAGCTGGTACATAGAGGCCCAGGGTCTTAAGCTTTTTGCGGGAATCTTTCCATGCAATTTCACGTCCGTCTGTTCGGCAAACAAGGTCTTGCCATCGAATGGAAGGTCCTATAAGGAGTTCTGCGCCTCACTGGTCAGCTCAGACAGCAGGAGCCATGACGCCCTCCTCATGGACGCTGCAGAGGCCATAGACCTTGCAGCCGTATCCACAGCATCAGACACTACCAGAAGGGCCGCCCTAGCAGCCGCTGTACCCTCCTCAACCAGAGCCTTGAAATCCTTCTTGTCACACTCTTAGAGGAAGTCCTCGAATTTGGGCAGAGAGCCCCACAAGTTGAACTCATATCTCCCCAGGAGGGCTTGGTGGTGCTCCACCTTTAATTGGAAACTTGAGGATGAATAAACCTTTCTCCCAAATAGATCCAGTCTCCTTGAGTCTTTATTCTCAGAAGTAAGGGCTGGTTGTATCTGCCTATCCCTGTGGTTGAGTGACTCAACCACCAGGGATTTGGGGGCAGGGTGGGTGTACAGGTATTCATGCCCCTTGGCGGGCATGAAGTACTTCTGTTCCGCCCTCTTAGAGATGTGGGGCAAGGAAGCCGGGGTTTGCCACAAGGCGTTCAAAATCTTTGCCACCCCTTCATGGAGTGGCAGAGCCACCCTGAGCAGCGCTGAGGCCAAGAGGACGTTGAAGAGGGAGTCCGAGGGTTCCTCCACCTCCTTGGCTTGAAGGTTAAGGCTTGATGCCATCCTTTTCAACAGTTCCTGGTGGGCTTTGGAGTCCTCATGCGCGACAGGCGGCGGAGGGGCTGTAATCACCTCATTGGGAAGGATCTTGGATCCCCTCCGGGCACGGAATCAGTGATGAATGCCCCACTGACTCCTTCCTGGGAGGCTGAGCTAGGGAGAATGACAGTCTCTCTGAGGCTCCGGCCACTGAGCGAGCCTCCACCGGGGGCTGCGTCGGCGGCCACGGAGCCCATTGGTACCATGGTGCCGGCCAAGGAGCCCGGTGCCACTGCACCTGCTGTAGCCCTGGTGGAGCAGGCTGTTCAGCCTGACTAGCCTGTCCCAATGACTGTCGAGGGCGAAGGGAGGCCGGACTGGCATATGCCTTACCACTATCCCGGGAACAAGAGGAGCGGTGGTGTCGGGAACAGTGCCGACCACAAGACCGTGATCCCGGCGTGGAGGTGTGGGAGAAACGCCGGTAGAGCTGCTCCGCGATCGGCTCTGACAGATGGATCCGCAATGGCGAGGTGCCAGCGATCGACACCCGGGACTCTAGGAGCGGTGCTGCAGCGGGGACCTCGAGCAAGACAAAGAACATGAACGGTGTAGATGCCCATACCACGAAGGGCTACAGTAGCCTCTCGGAGACGATCTGTCCCAGTCTTGACAGGGCACACTCTCCTCGTGAGGTCTATGGTCCCTCACGGCGGAGGGTTGCCTGGAACCCCTGCCCGTCAGTACCCAGTCAGACAACCTGGTGGGGGTCAACAGGGACCCGGCAGTGACTGCGGGGATCCAAACGGTGGCTTGCCTCTGGACCAGGGAGCCAACGGTGGCGGTGCCCCTGGTACCGGCAGAGACATAATGTCCCAGGCTGCTTGCAGGTCCTCCAGCCTGGAGGGCACCCGGATGTCCAGGGAGGTCGGCGCAGAGTGGGCCAGGCTACTCTGCTCAACCTGAGTCGGAGGCCAGGAGGCCGACGGGAACCGAGAACTGCCCAATGTGCGTCTAGTCTCTCCCCTGGTCTTACTCCGGTGTCTCGGCAGAGAAGACCTCTTCTTAGCTTTCTTGGAGCGTCCCGCAGACGGGGAGTGGTGTCTGCTGGTAGAAGGCACCGACGCATTGCCGTGCACCAACGCTGTGGTGCTCGGGGCTGACTCGGAGCGGCGCACCGGAGTCGGGGTTAAGGCCGACTCCATCAAAATGGCTCGGAGCCAAATGTCCCATTCCTTCTTGGTCTGAGGCTTGAAGGATCTGCAAATCTTGCATCCATCGCTGAGATGGGTTTCCCCCAGATCCGCGTGGGGATCACTCACGGGCATCGGCTGCTTGCAAATGTCGCACGACTTAAAGCCCGGGGCACAGGGCATGTCCCAGCCCAGGTGCACTAAACTAACTCTAAACTAAACTACTTTAAATACAGGTACTACTAACTATGAACTAACAGAGTCCAAGAGGGAAGCTGCAGCCAAGCTAGAGGACAGTTCTGATGCACCTTCACTCTCGGCAAGAAGGAACGGAAGGTGGGAGAAGCACGCAGCACCTCTTATACCGCGCCCTAGAGGTGCCACTCCAGGGGTCGCTAAGGGCACTCCCCTTCAAGTACTGCTAGGGGAAAAACTTCTGGCACCGTTGCACGTGGTGAGCACACACACCTATTGTGGAATGCACATGAGCAATCACTCAAAGAAGAAAAATAGCAACAGTTTTATAGGTACTGATACCAACTATGTATACCAAAATGAAGCAGCCTCCAAAGAATCAACTTCTCCCAATTTAAAGAGCATTGTTTGTATAAGGGTAATATGAAGTTGCATTTTCTTAATTTCAGTTATTCCCTTTCATTATTTTACTACATTATTAAGACTGTTACCATTAGTTTTAATACACAAACAAATAATGCATTCAAGTGAATAGTATGCTACGTCTGATTATATATTGCTAATAATTTAATCAATCAACCACTGAGTCTAACAATGACTCCATAACTATTCAAATTATGTTATGACAGAAAGAGCATTTCCCATGTAACAATCATCTCAAAGACAATGAATGCTAAAAAAAAAAATCTATGTAATACTCATATATCAGGGTCACAGTTGTTGTTTTTTATTATTGTTGAGGGCTACCGAATATGAGAAACCTTATGTCCACCTAGGACTGGGAGAATAATTGATTTTTTGGTTTGGCCAGAAAACCAAAAACTCAGAATAGTGGGGTAATCCCAACTACACATGCATAATGAAGGGTTCTAAATTAGCTGTTACCACTCAAGAAAGAGATCTTGGGGTCACAGTGGATAGATCTCTGAAAACTTCAGCTTAATGCACAGCAGCAGTAAAAAGGGCCAACAGAATACTAGAAACTATTAGAAAAGGGATAGAAAGTAATACAAGAAAATATCATAATGTCACTATATAAATCCATCATGAACCCACACCGCCTTGTCCAGTTCTAGTTGTTCCATCTCAAAAAGGAAACAGTGGGACTGGAAAAGGTTCAGAGAAGGGCAACAAAGATGATAAAGGGTATGGAATAACTTCCATATGAGGAGAGACTAAAAAGATTAGGATTGTTCAGCTTAGAAAAGAGACAACTAAAATGGGATATGATCAAAGTCTAACATCATGAATGGTACGGAAAAAGTTAATAGAGAAGTGTTATTTACTCTTTTCCACAATACAAAAAATCACAGGTCACCCAATGAAATTAATAGACAGCAGTTTAATACAAACAAGAGGAAGTACTTTTTCACACAACACACAATTAACCTGTGGAGCGCATTGCCATGGGATGTTGTGATGGCCAAAAAGTATAACTGGGTTCAAAAAAAAACTAGATAAGTTCATGGAGGATAGGTCCATAAATGGCTATTATCAAGATGGTCCGGGATGCCTCCCCATGATCAGGCAACCCTAAACCTCTGACTACCCAAAGCTGGAAGAGGAACATGGGTTGGATTATTCCCACTGTCCTGTTCAGTACATTCCCCTGAAACTCTGGTACTGATCACTGTGAGAAGTAGGATAGTAGGCAAGATGGACCATTGGTCTGGCCCAGAATTACGGTACTTATGTTCTTGAATATTCAATATTGTTCATGTTTTTGGTATTTGTCAGCAAATCGAAAAAGGTCTGGTCAGCTTCAGAAAACTGTATGTGTTTGTCTGTCTATCCACAATAATCTTTAGCCCTATGGTTAAAGTACTTGCCTGTGATGTGGGAAACCCATGTTAGAATCCCCACTCTGCAAAATGACTTCTAAACTCAGATCTCCCTCCTCCCAGATGAGTAGGTTATAGGCTATTCTGGGGAGGATTGCTTTCAATCTCTCCTTCTGAAGCTGTTCCACTTTGTATAAAGACAAAATTATTCACTGGGTCAGAGTCACAGATGCAGTGATTCTACAGAATGATGATTAAGTCACTCTCTTGGGAAGTGCAGGAAATGTGATTCAAATCTTCTCTCTGCCTGACTCAGATGAGCAATTTGACTCCACATCTCCTACCTCCCAGGTGAGTGACTTACTCACCAGGGTATGGAGAATCCTCAAGCATCCCTTAGCATCAAACAACTTTCTTACCAAAGTCTTTTAGATTTTCCTTTCCTTATTTTATGTCTCAGTTTTAAAAGACGACATAAGAAATAGCCTAACGTATTTTAGCCAAAAATATGGGGGAAAAATAGAACACATATTATAATAGCCTCAGAAAAATAAATGAATTATATCTCAGCTGGACAGGAGAAAAATAAATAAATCTCTCTCATGGTGCTGCAAGTGAGATATGTTGCATAACTCCAACAGTATCAATTTTCCACACATCAAGAATAAATTTCTAAACTGCAATAACTTGAGTGCTTAAGGGCTTGTTCTTCTTAGAAAAACAGTAAATATTTATTTTTGGAAAAATCAGTCATTAATAATTCCAAACAACTGATCCTCCATTGAAGTTGTTTTAGGACACTTTGAAAATTAAAAATATCAAGTTTCAAAGTCAAGATAAACATATTTCTTATTCTCATAACATGCAGCTTTGTTACATAAAATGCTGCCTTCTGTACTCTAATCTTATTCAGATCTGCTTTTAAATATTTGGGGCCAGATTCCCTGCTCAAGTTCTGATCTCTTTGCAATGCTTGAGCTGCTTTGTGCAATTTATGTCAATCATAGTTTGCATATGGTCCATTAGTGAAGAGCTGGGACAGATTAAGAATACAGAAGCCATAACTGGTTTCCTAACAACCCTCCCCTTTCTCCTGCAGGACAAAGACCTTGATACATGACACAATCTGATTACTGAATTTCAACCTGTGCGCTTGGGTTTCCCTTGCAAGATCTGGATAAATTAAAATTTGGAGGCGTTGATAGCTAAAAATCTTTTTCAAACACACTTTGAACTTTTATCACAATCAGTTAAATATTTAAACTATATCAACAGAGTTCTACAAATAGTCATCTCCATTAATATTAGACTGGACATATTGTCCTAGCTGTTTCTGTAGTTTCATCTCCTCACCTGATTTATACTTTCTTTCTGCCATTCTACCAAAAAAGACAATTTAATTTGAGAAGCTAAAGTAAAATAAGCAACCAAACGGAAAATTATAAAAATGTAAATTATGGAATTACACAATAATAATAATATTATTGTAAAAACATATCCCTTGGAGATCCTATGGACTTACTTTAAATAATGACACTTGCAAGCCTCTCACAAACATTCTTCTCTTTATATTTTCTTCTTCTACTTTTAACTATCTTTTTCTTTTCCCCATTAATACAATCACACGAAAGAGGACTTAAAAGGGGAAGTTGAGAGTAATGAATATAAATCAGGAATTAGGAACTGTAGAAAGTAGATAAGGGAAGCAAAGAGACACAAAGAGAAATATATGGCCAGCAGAATTAAGGACAATAAGGAGTTTTTTAAATATATTAGAAACAAAACAAAAAAAATCCTGACAATGGTATTGGTCAATTACTAGCTGGAAATGGTAGAATTATCAATAAAAATGCAGAAAAGTCAAACATCTTCAGTAAAGATTTCTGTTCTGTATTTGGGGAAAAAATAGATGACATGGTAATGATAACATTCTTTCCATTCCTCTAATATCTCTGGAGGATGTTAAACAAAAGCTACTAAAGTCAGACATTTTTAAATTAGCAGGTCCAGATAACTAAGAGTTTTAAAAGATCTGACTCAGGAGTTTTTTGGACCATTAACATTGATTTTCAAAAAGTCGTAGAGCACTGGGGAAGTTCCAGAAGACTGGAAGAAAGCTAATGTGCAAATTTTTAATATGAATAAATGGGATTTCCTGGGTAATCATAGACTTGTAAACCTGATATCAATCTTGGAAAAGATAAAGGAGCAACTGATATGGGACTCGATTAATAAAGAATTAAAGGAGGATAATGTAATTAATACAAATCAAAATGGCTTTATGGAAAATAGTTCCTGTCAAACTAATGATATCTTTTTGTGATGAGATTACAAGTTTGGTTGATAAAGGTAACAGTGTTGACATGATATACTTAGACTTCTGTATGGCATTTGTCTTGGTACCCAAACAAGATTTTGATGAAAAAAATTGAATGATATAAAATTAACAAGGCCCACATTAAATGGTTTAAAAACTGGCTAACTGATAGCTCTCAAAATTTAACTGTAAACAGAGAAAAATCATCAAGTGGGTGTGTTTCTAGTGGGGTCCTGCAGAGATGAGTTCTTGGTCCTATGCTATTTAACATTTTTGTCAATGACCTGGAAGAAAACATAAAATCATCAGTGATAAAGTTTTCAGATGACACAAAAATTGGAGGAGTGGTAAATAATTAAGATGACAGGTCACTGATAAACAGCAATCCGGATCACTTGGTAAACTGGGCACAAGGAAACAATATGCATGTTAATATGGCCAAATGTAAATGTATTCATCTAGGAACAAAGAATGTAGGCCATACTTAGAGGACAGGGAACTCTATACTGGGAAGCAGTGATTCTGAAAAAGATTTGTGAGTCATCGTGTATAATCAACTGAGCATGAGCTTCTAATACAACATTGTGGCAAAAGAGTTAATGAGATCCTGAGCGGCATAAATGGGAATCTCAAATAAGACTAAAGAGGTTATTTTACTTCTGTGTTTAGCTATGGTGCGACCACTGTTGGAATACAGTGTCCAGTTCTGGTGCTCACAATTCAAGAAGGATGTTGATAAATTGGAGAGGGTTCAGAGAAGAGTCATGGGAATGATTAAAGGATTAGAAAACATGCCTTATAGCTATATCTCAAAGAGCTCAATCTATTTAACTTAACAAAGGCAAGGATAAGGGAGGTCATTTGATTACAGTCTCAAGTATCTACATGGGGAACAAATATTTAATAATGGATTCTTCAGTTTAGCAGACAAAGGTATAACATGATCCAATGGCTAGAAGTTGAAGCTAGAGAAATTCAGACTGGAAATAAGGTGTAAATTTTTGACAGTGAGGGTAATTAATCACTGGAACATTTTACTAAGGGTCACAGTAGATTCACCATCACTGACAATTTTTAAATCTAGGATGGATGTTTTTCTATGTTCTACGAATTATTTTGGGAAAGTTCTATGGCCCTTTGTTATACAAGAGGTCAGACTAGATGCTCACAATGGTACCTTTGGGCCTTAGCAGTTATGAAATCCCTCTTAGCTTTACAAAAACTCAAAATAAAATAAAAGATATCTTGAAGGACTGATTCCTCCTTTAAGTCCCTCTTGGGAGCATCCTTATTTACAAATGAGGGGTGCTTCAAGGTTGTGGACAACTCAGGTAGCAGTCCTCATCTTAATGCATGTCTTCATTAGACACTTTTACCTCAAGTTAATTGACTGCCAATTAATTCAACTTACTTGACATATTTCTAAAAGCTGGTGAGGACATTTCCCACACATTTGATCCATGCTACAAATGTTTGTTCTATACCGTAGGCTGATCCCCAAGATAAAGTCTAGCGTAGACATCCTTAGATCTTTAAAAGCAAAGGGTCAGATTGTGAACACTTACTCACACTGGTCAGCAGTAAAATCTATAGGAGAAGATAAGGTTAATTAGGAACCCCCATTTGTACCTTATATCCCTTTTTTCCTCAGTTCCTTAACTAGTTCTCTCATTTCTCTGAACGATCTCAGTGTAATAGGTGATAAATCCTGAAATATCTGGATTTTGGGGTATCACCGACGATATTGTGCTCTCTAGCCCTTTTTCATCAGAACTTTTTTGTTGATAATAATGTATAATTTTATCAATTATGTCACTGGAGGGAAAGAGGGCTCTGAGGGATCTATCTACTAATACTTCTACTGTGCTCAGATTTAAAGCCCCCTCTCAATGACATTCTGCACAAGAGAGATTACCTTTCTCCAAGTTTTCACAAACTCCTTTTACTCTCACATGGTTTCTTCTTTCATGATTCTCTATGTCAGAGGTTCTCAAACTATGGACAAGTTTTTGGTGGTCCCCCAATTGGTTGCCTAAAAAGAAACCACACAAATTGTTTAAGCACTATGCTCATGATTACTATATTATGGGAATATGTGCAAATCAACTGCCTAATTTTCTTTTGTGTGAAATAAAGAAAATCTTAAATATTGTAACAAGTCCTTTGAATTTATGAATTTTGCTTATCATAAGGCTTCTAAGTGTGTGTGCACTACCACTGAGTAAGCTCAGCACTGCGGCTCTGGCACTGCCATAGGGTTTCTGAACCCTGATGTCACTGGAGGTGAGGAAGCTTACAGTGCCACAGCACTACTGGTGTAGCCAAAGAGCTTTAATCCTCAAGCTCAGAGTAGAGCTTCTGTGAACATGTGTTACTGTAGCACAGAAGCATCAAGTCTGAGATTGTAACACAGTTCCAGGTTTTTGTAAAGGGAGCAGTTTAGATGCCAGATTTGAAGAGTTTCAGCTGGTTCTAAGGCCTTCATGGATGTGATTAACCTGTCAGTCAGTGTTCAGAAAGTGGTCGAGGTCCATTACAGGACAGGGTTGCCAACTTGCTGATTGCAGAAAACCGAACACTCCTGCCCTGCCCCTTACCCTGAGACCCAGCCCCAGCCCCAGCCCTACTCCGAGGCCCAGCCACCACTCACTCCATTCCCCCGTTCCTCCGTTGCTCACTTTCCCTCACTCTTGCTTACTCACTCATTTTCACTGGGTTGGGGTAGAGATATGGGAAGGGGTGAAGGCTCCGGTTGAGGGTGCAGGAGATGGCTCCGGGCAGGGCTGAGAGGTTCGGAGTGCGGAAGGGGGCTCCGCGCTGGGGCAGTGGGCTTGGGATGCAGGAGGGAGCTCTGGGATGAGTCCAAGTGATTCAGAGTGTGGGGGGGGGCTCAGGGCAGGGGTGGGGGCCCTTTCCTCGCCTGCAGGCGCTGCCCCCACAGCTCCCATTGGCTGCAGTTCCCGGGCAATGGGAGCTGCAGAGCCAGAACTCAGGGCAGGGGCTGCGCGCAGAGCCTTCCTGGCCACCCCTGTGCCTAGGAGCCAGAGGACATGTCACCGCTTTCGGGAGCCAAACAGAGCCAGGGCAGGCAGAGAGCCTGCCTTAGCCCCGCTGCACCGAAAACCACACTTTTAACGGTCCAGTCAGTGGTACTGACCGGAGCCACCAGGGTGCCTTTTCGATGGGCGTTAGTAGGTGCCTTTTCGACTGGGCATTAGTAGGTCCTTTCTATAACAGCCAGTCTGCAGTACAAGAACAGTTAGCGAGGAAAATTCTGCTCCCCTTTACGCTAATATAAATTGGAAGTCACTCCACTCCAAAAGTAAATGGAATTAAACCACCAACATAAAATCAGAATATGTGAAAGTAGAATCAGTCCTGAGTTTCTCAAAATGAATAAAGTGCATCAACAGCAATGATATAAAACAGTTAGGGATGTTTTATCTAAAATTCTAAGAGGACTCATATATTAACAATCCAATTTCCAGAAATATCAAAATCAACTATTTTCTATTTTCAATAGCGTAACAGGGTAATTTTTATCAGGACAGTAGCGTAGGGCCAAAATTTCAACTTAAAAAGTTGTAATCTATCTAGGAAAGTCCTAAACATTTTAAACAGTTCTTTAAAACCCCTCACTCTCTCAAAGAATAATAAATCAATAAAATAAATATAATGCACTGCTACAATTAAAGATTATTAGTACCTGCTGACATCATCAATCCAAAATGTCATAACATAATGTAGTGTTTAAATGAATTTGTTAAATAAAAAGAACCATGTCAATTTCAGTTCCATTTGGAACATAATCAAAAAGGCACTTGCTACTGTCAAATTACACTGTGCAAAGTGTAGAAAAGAGGATTCACAGTAGAGGATGTGGGGCAGAGCAGCTCTGCTACATGATTGACCCTGCCCGTCACACACCGAAGAAACCACTCCATGTGGATGGGACTCAAAGGCTTTGAGGGCTGGAGCAGTTGAAGAGTTAAGGAACTGCCAGTCTCAAACGCCTAGAAATAGAATATTTTTAAATTTCTAAAAAGGAAACAAGACTCATTTTTTTCCCCTCATACACAAAACCAGTATCATTATGGCTTCTAAAACTTTGTTTTCTTGACTATAGTGATCTACTCACCTTCATCAGTAATAGTTCCACTGCTGGAGCCACCATTGCTCTTGGCTTGTCTGTGAGATGAAGAGAGAGACGACTCTGCATTGTGAACCTTAGGGGATGGGGATGGAGATGGGGATGGTGTGAGAGTTGGTGATGTGCTTTTAGATGTAGATGAAGTCCCAGATGGAGGTCTTTTGTTCATCTCCAGTTTCTGCTACAGTTAACAATTGAAATGTTTTTGTTAACTAAAACTACCATACCATTAATCATTATAATTAAGGCCCCAATTCAGCAAAGCACTTAAACGGATCTTTAAGATTGTGCTTATGTCCCATTGAAGTCAATGGAGCTACACTGATTCATACCAACTGAAAATTTCACCCCAAAAGGAATGGATATTTGTTAATCTCTCAGGACTGGAATAAAGCAATAATTCCCCACTCCAAACAAAAAGAGTTGTAAATGTTCATTTAAATAACTGTTTATAAAGGATAACATTATCTTAACTTTGGATACAACTTTTTCATTCACAGATTTAACTAAAACACTACTGATTTAAAAACGTAAGTTAGGCCCTGATTCAACAACATACTTAAGCTCATCTGATTGACCATCTGTGACGTTATCTAATTAAAATCTGACCATGCAAATCATTGTTGCTATCACTGTTATACAATTGCAACAAATCTTATACAAAGTGTGATGTATGGCCAGAAAAGGTTAAACATCCTGCAGGATAACTGACCCAGAGTCAACCATAAGCGAGATGTTAGATCAGTATGTAAATGGTAATTAGGACCACTCCATGGTAGATAGACTAGAACTTTGAAATGCAAACCTGTATTGTTAGAAATTAGAGGTGATACTAATTGTATGTATATGCTCATCTCTTTTTTAATGCTAGCGATGTAAACAGACACTTCTTGTCTGTCACTATAGCTGTTGATTCAAAGATCAAAAGGGAATATTAACATTTAGATTAAATTCAGATGAAATGATGTCATTGTTTATATGTCTCTTTAATGTTTGTGATAGACTGCCTAATGGATAAATTGCCTTACATTAATCTATGTGGATAATTACCGGCGATGCTTAGGAAATAGATCTATTCAAAAGTCCCCATAATTGCCTATTGTTCACCAAAGGACTCCGAGCTGTCACAAGAAGGCCTGAAACTGTATAAAGGTGCCTTGGGTCCCAATCCTTTTTATCTCAGATCTGCTTGATGCTTCATGCAGGGGAAGCTTAAGTCATAAGATTGAGATCTCCAGCCTCATCTGGATCACCCTGAATATGGACATTGGACTATAACCTATGGGCTATTTCTGAAAGAACTCTTTGCAACTACAAAGCTCACCATCTCTCCTATGAATCTAATCTCAAGAACTGTACTCATGTCAGTATTATATTGATCTTTTAATCACTACTCTCTTTTTTCTTTTTTTAATGAATTTTAGTTTAGTTAATAAGAATTGGCTGTAAGCATGTATTTGGGTAAGATCTGAAATATTCATTAACCTGGGAGGAAATGTGTCCGATCCTTTGGGATTGGTAGAACTTTCTTATAAGATGAATAAGATTTTCAGTAATGCTCATCATATTTGACTTGGGTTTTTGGGTGGAGGCCTAAGGCTGGGTTGTTTCAAGGGAACTGTGTTGTTGGCTTCTGGGTAACCAGTGAGGTATTATAAAAGCTGTTTTGTGCTGGCTTGGTAAATCTAAGTCTTGGAATATCCACCAGCTTTGGTGATTGTCTGCCCCATTCTTTCCAGTTCACCCTAATTGAGTGACCCTAGTTGGCTCCCCTGGAACCATGGTCACACCATCAATAGGACTTCAGCAAAAGCTTAGAAGTTAGAGATGTGTTTAAGTGCTTTGCTGAACTGGAGCCATGATGTGTGAAGGTTTTCACTACCTCCTTAGTATTTATATGATTATAACACATGGGCAAGTGACAAATTGTTCTGTATATATTCATTTCACATATATTTATTAAATAGATGACAGCATGGAAATGGAAAAATGGCATGGATGATAAATGTGAGCATACATGTTTCTGAACAGACCATGCCAAATAGAGCCATTACATCTCATCTTATAAATTACTCTGAAGCCATGCACCACCTACTTTAAAGTTTGCATTATATATGGGCCCAAGGGGTCCTGATGACTTTCCCCTGGAGTCCTAGATTCACAGCTGTTTTAAGGCCCCTTTATGCTAGTTAGACTGATGCAAAGGGGCTATAAGGCACACATAAGACACTTAAGAACACTCCTGGTACAGGGGGCCTATATACCAGGTGGAAAACTGGTTTTTGCCAATTCTGGGTCACCTCCACAGAAGACACATGCATTCTGGGGGAGGAGGAGGGAGGAAGCATGGGGGCCATGGCTGGGTGTGGTTTTTTTTATCCTAGCGATTCTGTATCTTTGCAGAAGTTCATATGGGTCATTGCTATAGGGCTTCAAGTTAATGAAGCTCTTAGACCACCCTAGCTGAGTCAGCCAGCAGATCTTGGAATTTATGCAGGGACAAATTTCCTCCCTGGTGCTTTGGAAGTTGTATTATTATTTATTAATATTACTAATATTATTACCTCCTTCGTCCTGCATGTCAAACACCCATGACTTACACAGTCTAATACGATATTTGCTTTTTTGCAGCAGCAGCTGCAAGCCCATGTCTAATTTTTTGTCTCATATTGAATCCCCAAATCCCTCTCTGTCATTCTATCCTATTATCTTTCGTTTTGTTCTTCAGAGGTTTCTTTTCTTCAAGTGCATTGTCTGCATTTATCTAAATTAATTACATTCTCAGTGATTTATGCCCAGTTCTCTAATCCTTAGAGAAGGTTATTCTTCAGTTGCTTTCCTTTCTGCGTGTCTTTTCTAATCTCTTCTAGTTTGATACTGCCTGCAAATTTGATCAACGTAAAATCACTACACCTCCTAGACTAGTCATTCTCAGGTTTGGGGCTGTGACCCTCAAGTTGGGCCATGAGTGGTTCTGTGACAGATACAGACTAACTTCATTTTTATAATATGTAAAACTGTCAGAGCCTTTTTTTCCAATCTAGAATGGTTACTTACCCTAAGTAGCTGAGGTTCTTCAAGATATTGACTCTGACAGTAGGGGCAAATGCACTTAATGTGTGCAACAGGGGAATCTTTTGAGAAGCAGTGTCAGTTGGGGCCACGCATGGGTCTGTGTCTCCTCGTTCTCCCATGTGAGGGAACATATGGTGGCGCAGCCGCAACCTTCCCTGAGTTTCCTCCTTGCAATTCAAAGCCCATGTTTGCTGAGGGCTTCAAAAGAGGAGAGTTGTGGATCCCACAATTCCAACAACTCTCAAAGAACTACAGTTACTATAGGGTAAAGTACCATTCTTTATTATTCCAGTGTATCAGTGAGGATCATACTGTAAATGGCTGGCAAGCAGTATCCTTGTCAGATGGTGGGACTGAGGAGTTTCAGCTTCATTAGTCAAATAGTAACGTCAGTACTGCTCCCCCAAACTTAGCAAATGACCTAGCATCTAAGTCCAATGCATAATGTTCAACAAGGTCAGTGGGTTACTCTACATCACTGCCTTGCAGATTTCAGATAGCAATACATTTCAGAAGCAGGTGGAGGATGTTGATTGAGCTCTGGTGGAGTGACCCTTCGCATTCAATAGGTCTAGACCAACCAGCTGGTAACAAAGCGAGATGCTCTGTATTATCCACACAGATATTCTTTGTGATGAGATGGTCTGACTTATGGAATGGCCGTCTATCCCCAGTGTGACAAAGTCAGGCCGGGCAGCTAGGAGAGAGTGGTGGAAGGCAGGTGTATCAGTGATAGAATGGTAAAGGCCCTTTTCCCTATGAGCTGGAAAGAGAATAGCTCAGGTCAGCTAGGGACACCTGAGTCCAATGAATGGCTGCCTGTGACATTTAAAATCCCCTCTTTCTTGTGAGAGAGAAAGAGGAAAGACAAGCTGCAGCAAGGGTAGTAGCAGCAGAGAGAAAAGGCTTCTCCTGGGTGGAAGGCTGCTCTCCTCCCTGTAAGAGCAGCAACCAAGCTAACTGCTGTGTGGGGAACAACTGGCACCCAGAAGCCAGTATAACAGGGCAACAGCCTAGAGGGAGGCAGGGAAAGGCATTCCCTTTTTGTGTTATGAATTTGGTTTTTTTGTTTGGCTGAAGAGTACTGCTTGGGCCTGCCCTGAGACCCAACTTGTAAGTATCAGAAAATAACAACCCCCATGAGGAATAAAAACTTTCTGGAGTGGGACTGATTTACACCAGGTCCCCCCATAGGCAGAGGGGAAATGCTGAGCACGATGAGTGAAGGAGATGCCTCGCTACACCAGAAGTAACCGGGAAAGCATCTGAACAGCATGGTCCCATTGATGTAATAGACTAGGGACCGAATGGCTAGGTAGCAGTTCTGCAGAAAAGGACCTAGGGGTCACAGTGGACGAGAAGCTGGATATGAGTCAACAGTGTGCTCTTGTTGCCAAGAAGGCTAACGGCATTTTGGGCTGTATAAGTAGGGGCATTGCCAGCAGATCAAGGAACGTGATCGTTCCCCTTTATTCGACATTGGTGAGGCCTCATCTGGAATACTGTGTCCAGTTTTGGGCCCCACACTACAAGAAGGATGTGGAAAAATTGGAAAGAGTCCAGTGGAGGGCAACAAAAATGATTAGGGGTCTGGAGCACATGACTTATGAGGAGAGGCTGAGGGAACTGGGATTGTTTAGTCTCCAGAAGAGAAGAATGAGAGGGGATTTGATAGCAGCCTTCAACTACCTGAAGGGGGGTTCCAAAGAGGATGGAGCTCGGCTGTTCTCAGTGGTGCCAGATGACAGAACAAGGAACAATGGTCTCAAATTGCAGTGGGGGAGGTCCAGGTTGGATATTAGGAAACACTATTTCACTAGGAGGGTGGTGAAGCACTGGAATGCGTTACCTAGGGAGGTGGTGGAGTCTCCTTCCTTGGAGGTTTTTAAGGCCTGGCTTGACAAAGCCCTGGCAGGGATGATTTAGTTGGGAATTGGTCCTGCTTTGAGCAGGGGGTTGGACTAGATGACCTTTTGAGGTCCCTTCCAACCCTGATATTCTATGATTCTATGATTCTATACAGTAAGGCTCTGAAAACATCCAGAGTGTGTAACTTCTCTCCCAGTGTACAGTGAGGTTTCAGGAAGAAAACAGGTAAATCAATGTACAGAATCCCATCTCAATCAAAGACCACCATGGAGACAAACCTAGAATGTGGTTTTATCTTGTCCCTGTGAAAAGTCAAATGACTCTGGTGGCAGTAACTCTGAGGTTCATCCTGTGGGCCAGATGGACGTCTACGTGGACGTATATGTCCTGTAAGTCATAAGTCACAAACCAGTCCTTAGCCTTAAGGGATGGAATGATGGATGCTGTCACTCTTGAGAGTAGGTCAGCGTTCACTGCCTCTGTTGGGGCTGGTATTTATGGGGTTTGTCGTAGGGGCTGGGGTACAGATCCCAAGGGATCTTAGCTTGGCCCTTGAGTCCTTAAGTGAATGGCACACTTCATCAGTAAGGTTGCTGAAGAGCTCCAGAACGCTATCCCCTCTATACTCTATGGTGTATTGGACCTCTTTGGGGATACTAGACACTTCAAGCTCATATAATGATTATGGCCATGACCACTGATCTGGCAGCTGCACTGGATGCATTCATAGCCACTTGCAATGCTGTTCTAATGAACTTCTGGCCCTCTTTTATAATCTCCTTCATATAATCTCCTATATACTCCTGTGGGAACTTGGATAGGAAGGGAGTCACTTCCACCCATGTGAGAAAGTTATACTTTTCAAACAGGGCCTGATAGTTCACCATGTGAAGTTGTAATGAGGTCAAGGAGTATGCCTTGTGTCCGAAGAAGTCCAGTTTCTTAGTGTCCTTGTCCTTCAGAATGCCCTTTCTAGATCTGGACTTCTCTTGCACTGCCAACACCACCAGGGACCCCAGGTATGGATGCGTATAGAAGTATTCAAAGCCCTATTGTGATATTTGATATTCTTTTCCACCTGTTTGGATGTGGCAGAAAGTCTGCCGAAGTCCCTTCACCAGCTTGAATATACCCTTGCTGAGGGAAAGGGTGATATTGACCAGTGTCATAGAGTTTAAGATGTCAATGAGCTTGTGGGACTTTTCCTGTATCACTGTGGTTTCAATGCCCAGGTTCTCTATGGTCAGGGGATCATGGAATACCCTGAAATCATCAGTCACTGAAGTGGACACCAGTGTCACTGCCTTGTCTGACTCCTTGTGTAAGGTTTAGGGTTCCTGTAGTCCCTCTGTTGTTGGTTACGGTTGATCCCAGACTCACTCTGGTGTAGGAGGCCTCATTAACAATATCACTAGTGAGTGAGAACTTCTTCACTTTTTTGAAGGGTGGAAAGGGGATCTCCTCCAGGACATGTCTGACAATCATTCCCAGTAAGACCAAAATGGCCAGGGTGGCATATTATATGGATACTGGTCCGGCTGCAGTTGGTCAGTCTACTGCCATTCACATCTGGCTTGAGGCAGAGCCTTAACCTCTGGTCTCCTTCTGGGGTCACTTCCTGATTCCATATTTGACGCTGGCAAAAATTAATATCTTGACAAAGGGAATGAGGAATATAACTCCTCAAACGGTGGTGTTGTGGGAAGTACAGCCCCAGTACCGATGATGTTTGTGTCACCAGGGTCTCAATGTGTAGCAGGCCTCGGGAGGTGATGTTGATTCCTCCAGTGTCATGAATCTTGAGGCTGTGATTGACTTGGTCACTGGTCCCAATGTCATCTTCAGTGTCATCACTCCTGCACAGCACTTGTGGTCTGGCCTGCATCCCCTGCCCTGAGAGTGGTAAAATACTTTGAGTAGTTTTGTTTGGGATGCTTCCTTCAGGAAGAACCAGCCTGATGTTTGGAGCAATCTTTATATTATGTACTGGCTTGTCTCTTGGGTGATACAGGGTGAAGTGTGGAGAGGGATAGCTCAGTGGTTTGAGCATTGGTCTGCTAAACCCAGGGTTGTGAGTTCAATCCTTGAGGGGGCCGCTTACAGATCTGGGGCAAAAATCTGTCTTGAGCTTTTGCGAACAGGGGCTGCTAACAGGGAGTTTCGCAAGAGAGTTCTCCAGGTGAAGGAGGAGCAAATATAGGACCCTTGGGGTAAGTGACTGTGTGTTTGTCTGTGTTTGGGGGTTACTTGCTGTGTGCTGAGCTTGTGTTTGTCAGTCTGTTTGTTTGGTTGTTTGTTTGAAGGACCGTGTGCTGTGGCTGGCAGTTGGAAGCTGTGAGCTTCAAAGGAAGGTCTGAAGGCTAGAAGCCTCTGGTAATTGGCTGAGCCTTAATCAGTGGGCGGGGCATTCACCCAGGCCAGGGCTTTATAAAGCAGCGCACAAGCAACCAGGGAGCTTTTGCGACCAGGGGCTGCTAACAGGGAGTTTCGCAAGGGAGTTAGGAAGGGAGCGCGGGTCCCTTGCCGGTTCTATCTTAAACCCTTTATTCCCCTTAAAACCTATAGCCCAAACTACATTCAAAACTTCTTGCTTTAAACAACCCCTTCATTAACTAGGAGAAAATGCAGGCAGAAGCCCAGCTGCAGAGTGGGGGCTATCCAGTTTATTGCACTGAGTGTAGCATGTACGGTATGATTACCTGTCCCGTGGGCGGGTGGCGTATGTGTGCATTCGGTGCAAGGAGCTCCTGGCCCTCAGAGACCACGTACGGACTCTGGAGCCAAGGGTGGCGGAACTGGAGGAGCTAAGGGAGGCAGAGAGGTATGTTGATGAGGCTTTCCGGGACACTGTAGAATTGTCCCACCTCCGGTCTGACAGCCCCTGCGCTGTTGAGGAGAATGAAAGGCCCAGGGAATCAGAGCAGTCAACGGGAGCAGAGGGAAACCTTCCCATAGTTGGGACCCTCCTTCCAGACGGTGCTGGGGTTGCCTCTCGCACTGAGGTTACCTCTCCGGGGGAGGGAAGTCCAGTTGCTAGGAAAAGGCAGGTATTAGTATTGGGAGATTCGATCACTAGAAACGTAGATAGCTAGGTTTGTGATGACCAGGAGAACCGTATGGTGACTTGCCTGCCTGGTGCGAAGGTTGCGGATCTCTCGAGGCATCTAGACAGACTTATGTGTAGTGCTGGGAAGGAGCCGGTGGTCGTGGTACATGTAGGTACCAATGACATAGGGAAGGGTAGGAGAGATGTCCTGGAGGCCAAATTTACGCTGCTAGGGAAGAGACTGAAATCCAGGACCTCTATGGTGGCATTCTCAGAAATGCTCCCAGTTCCACACACAGGTAGGCAGGCAGAGCTTCAGAGTCTCAATGCGTGGATGAGACAATGGTGTAGAGAGGAGGGGTTTACATTCATTAGGAACTGGGGAAACTTCTGGAATGGGGGGAGCCTATACAGGAAGGATGGGCTCCACCTAAACCAAAGTGGAACCAGACTGCTGGCACTAAACATTAAAAAGGTTGTAGAGCGGTTTTTAAACTAGGAGATGGGGGAAAGCCGACTGCTGCAGAGGAGCATGTGGCTCAGACAGAGACTTCTCTTAGGGGAGAGTCTAATGATAGAGAATCTCCAGGTTATAGTCAGGTGGAGAGGATGGAAGAGGATAAAGTAGGGGCCAGATCAGATGATAAACATTCACATAAAAAAGAATCTGATACATCAGAAAAGGGCAGACAAATAAACAGTGACAAGTTTTTAAAGTGCTTGTATACAAATGCTAGAAGTCTAAATAATAAGATGGGTGAATTAGAGTGCCTTGTGATAAAGGAGGATATTGATATAATAGGCATCACAGAAACCTGGTGGACTGAGAGTAATCAATGGGACACAATCATTCCGGAGTACAAAATATATCGGAAGGACAGAACGGGTCGTGCAGGGGGGGGAGTGGCACTATATGTGAAAGAAAATGTACAGTCAAATGAAGTAAAAATCTTAAGCGAATCCGCATGTTCCATAGAATCTCTATGGATAGAAATTCCATGCTAATAAGAATATAACATTAGGGATCTATTATTGACCATCTGACCAGGACGGTGATAGTGATGATGAAATGCTAAGGGAAATTAGAGAGGCTATCAAAATTAAGAACTCAATAATAGTGGGGGATTTCAATTATCCCCATATTGACTGGGAACATTTCACTTCAGGACGAAATGCAGAGATAAAATTTCTCGATACTTTAAATGACTGCTTCATGGAGCAGCTGGTACGGGAACCCACAAGGGGAGAGGCAACTCTAGATTTAGTCCTGAGTGGAGCGCAGGAGCTGGTCCAAGAGGTAACTATAGCAGGACTGCTTGGAAATAGTGACCATAATACAATAGCGTTCAACATCCCTGTGGTGGGAAGACCATCTCAACAGCCCAACACTGGCATTTAATTTCAAAAGGGGGAACTATGCAAAAATGAGGGGGTTAGTTAAACAGAAGTTAAAAGGTACAGTGACTGAAGTGAAATCCCTGCAAGCTGCATGGGCGCTTTTTAAAGACACCATAATAGAGGCCCAACTTCAATGTATACCCCA
Source organism: Trachemys scripta elegans (assembly GCF_013100865.1). Lineage (NCBI taxonomy): Eukaryota > Metazoa > Chordata > Testudines > Emydidae > Trachemys > Trachemys scripta. The sequence continues at coordinate 115,666,101 of NC_048299.1, read as the reverse complement.
AATTAAGAAACACGGTAAAAGAACTAAAAGAGAGCCACCGTGGCTTAACAACCATGTAAAAGAAGCAGTGAGAAATAAAAAGACTTCCTTTAAAAAGTGGAAGTCAAATCCTAGTGACACAAATAGAAAGGAGCATAAACGCTGCCAAATTAAGTGGAAGAATGTAATAAGAAAAGCCAAAGAGGAGTTTGAAGAACGGCTAGCCAAAAACTCCAAAGGTAATAACAAAATGTTTTTTAAGTACATCAGAAGCAGGAAGCCTGCTAAACAACCAGTAGGGCCCCTGGATGATTGAGATACAAAAGGAGCGCTTAAAGACGATAAAGTCATTGCGGAGAAACTAAATGGATTCTTTGCTTCAGCCTTCACGGCTGAGGATGTTAGGGAGATTCCCAAACCTGAGCTGGCTTTTGTAGGTGACAAATCTGAGGAACTGTCACGGATTGAAGTGTCACGAGAGGAGGTTTTGGAATTAATTGATAAACTTAACATTAACAAGTCACCGGGACCAGATGGCATTCACCCAAGAGTTCTGAAAGAACTCAAATGTGAAGTTGCGGAACTGTTAACTAAGGTTTGTAACCTGTCCTTTAAATCGGCTTCCGTACCCAATGACTGGAAGTTAGCTAATGTAACGCCAATATTTAAAAAGGGCTCTAGCGGTGATCCCGGCAATTACAGACCGGTAAGTCTAACATCTGTACCAGGCAAATTAGTCGAAACAATAGTTAAGAATAAAATTGTCAGACACATAGAAAAACATAAATTGTTGAGCAATAGTCAACATGGTTTCTGTAAAGGGAAATCGTATCTTACTAATCTATTAGAATTCTTTGAAGGGGTCAACAAACATGTTGACAAGGGGGATCCAGTGGACATAGTGTATTTAGATTTCCAGAAAGCCTTTGACAAGGTCCCTCACCAAAGGCTCTTATGTAAATTAAGCTGCCATGGGATAAAAGGGAAGGTCCTTTCATGGATTGAGAACTGGTTAAAAGAGAGGGAACAAAGGGTAGGAATAAATGGTAAATTCTCAGAATGGAGAGGGGTAACTAGTGGTGTTCCCCAAGGGTCAGTCCTCGGACCGATCCTATTCAACTTATTCATAAATGATCTGGAGAAAGGGGTAAACAGTGAGGTGGCAAAGTTTGCAGATGATACTAAACTGCTCAAGATAGTTAAGACCAAAGCAGACTGTGAAGAACTTCAAAAAGATCTCACAAAACTAACTGATTGGGCAACAAAATGGCAAATGAAATTTAATGTGGATAAATGTAAAGTAATGCACATTGGAAAAAATAGCCCCAACTATACATACAATATGATGGGGGCTAATTTAGCTACAACAAGTCAGGAAAAAGATCTTGGAGTCATTGTGGATAGTTCTCTGAAAATGTCCATGCAGTGTGCAGAGGCGGTAAAAAAAGCAAACAGGATGTTAGGAATCATTAAAAAGGGGATAGAGAATAAGACTGAGAATATATTATTGCCTTTATATAAATCTATGGTACGCCCTCATCTCGAATACTGTGTACAGATGTGGTCTCCTCATCTCAAAAAAGATATACTGGCACTAGAAAAGGTTCAGAAAAGGGCAACTAAAATGATTAAGGGTTTGGAACGGGACCCATATGAGGAGAGATTAAAGAGGCTAGGACTCTTCAGCTTGGAAAAGAGGAGACTAAGGGGGGATATGATAGAGGTATATAAAATCATGAGTGATGTGGAGAAAGTGGATAAGGAAAAGTTATTTACTTATTCCCAAAATACAAGAACTAGGGGTCATCAAATGAAATTAATAGGCAGCAGGTTTAAAACAAATACAAGGAAGTTCTTCTTCACGCAGCGCACAGTCAACTTGTGGAACTCCTTACCTGAGAAGGTTGTGAAGGCTAGGACTATAACAGAGTTTAAAAGAGAACTGGTTAAATTCATGGTGGTTAAGTCCATTAATGGCTATTAGCCAGGACGGGTAAGGAATGGTGTCCCTAGCCTCCATCTGTCAGAGGATGGAGATGGATGGCAGGAGAGAGATCACTTGATCATTGCCTGTTAGGTTCACTCCCTCTGGGGCACCTGGCATTGGCCACTGTCGGTAGACAGGATACTGGGCTAGATGGACCTTTGGTCTGACCCGGTACGGCCTTTCTTATGTTCTTATGTGGGGAGCTTAGGTGCTGGATCCACTGGTACCAGGGTTGATGCCAAGGTTGCCAGTGTTGAGATTGCTGGTATGAAGGTTGGTGGAATTGAGGCCATTGGCAGGGGTAGCCAGTGACAGTGTTCTCAGCACCTTCTTGGATGTCTTCTTCTCACTACGGGATCCCAGAGCATGGTGCCTGCTTGAGGGGGCACCAAGTGACTTCCTCAGTTCTGGCTTTGCAGTTACTGCCTCCGGATCCAAAGGGACCCTCTTTGTCTCAAGCTATAACTTTTGGAGAAATCCAACGTCCCTTGACTTACGGGTCCTCAAGGAGACAGACCAGCAAACCAAGCATCAGTGCCAGGCTTAAGAGGCATCAAGAGTGTCCACCAGTCTGGGGGATGAGGCCATAGTAGGATGGACAAGGTTTGAATCCAAACAGTTTAGAGTCCAGAAGGTGGTTGGTGCAAAATGCCTCACCCCACTGGACAAGGAGGTAGTTGGATTAATTTAGATTTATTTTTTAATGCCAATAGCAGTGAAATATAGATAGGGCCCTACCAAATTCACAATTTTGGTCAATTTCATGATCATAGGATTTTAAAAAATAGTAAATTTCATGATTTTATATATTTAAATCTAAAATTTCACTGTTGTAACTGTAGGGGGTCCTAACCCAAAATAAGGTTGTGGGAAGGTCACAAGATTATTGTAGAGGGGTCGTAGTACTGCCACCCTTACAGCTGGTGGTGGCGCTGCTTTCAGAGCTGGGCCACCGGAGAGCGGTGGGCTGCTGGCCAGGAGCCCAGCTCTGAAGGCAGCACCATTGCCAGCAGCAGCGCAGAAGTAAGGATAGCATGGTATAGTATTGCTATCCTTACTTCTGTGCTGCTGCCTTCAGAGCTGGGCCATTGACCGCCAGCAGCAGTCACTCTCCAGCCACCCAGCTGTGAAGGTAGTGGCAAAGAAGGGTGGCATGGTATGGTATTGCCACCCTTACTTCTTCACTGCTTCTGGCGGGGCACTGCCTTCAGAGCTGGGTGCCTGGCCAGCAGCTGCTGTTCTCTGGCCACCCAGATCTGAAGGCAGTGCAGAAGTAATGGTGGCAATATGGCGACTCCCGTACAGTAAACTTGCAATCCCCTCCTCCCCCCACAACCTCCTTTGGGGTCGCAACCCCCAGTTTGAGAAACGCTTATCTCCCCCAATGAAATCTGAATAGTATAGGGTAAAAGTACCCAAAAGACCAGATTTCACGGCGGAGACTAGATTTCACAGTCCGTGACACGTTTTTCACAGCCATGAATTTGGTAGGACCCTAAGTATAGATTAAGGGGGAGGACAGTGTTCTTCTCATGGTAGATTTGAGAATAAAACAAAGGTTATAAAGCTCTGAACAGGGTAGTGGGTCAGACACTCACAGGATTCCTTGCTTGCTACTAAGAGGGAACTGAGGGAAGGTTGTGGCAGCTCCATCCTTTATGCCCTTGCACAAAAGCACAAGGAGGCACAGGGCGCATGCATGGCTTCGATGGACACTGCTATTCCATGGACTTGTGCGTGAGCCACATGTACACCTACATTGGGATCCTCATTGACACACTCTCAGAGAACTATGAGACATATGATTGCCAGACAATGTTACAGATATTATTCCAGTTACACAAATCACAAATGCAGTCCTGTTCCTATTACAGCTTTTTTGGCCTTTTTAGATGAAACGGCATAAAAGATTCTCATTTATACAATCACAGAAGAAAAAAATTAGTGGTTTGGGGGTAGCAGAGGAGAAGTTGAGAAACCTTCCTCTAGATCAATTATAATAATATTAATACAATACTGAATGCTAAAGTAATCCCTGCAAAATGACGTACATATTCTCTCTCTCTCTCTCTGCGCGAATGGTATATCAGTCAATTTGTATCCATTCCCCAGTATTTATTGCAAAAAAAATTCTAATTTTTCAATTAGATTCTCAGGCAGGACCACATCAAAAACTTTACCAAAATCTGAATACTGGGCCTGATCCTGATCACAGACTGGTGTAAATTAAGAAAAACTGTCTTGAAGTCACTAAAGTAAAAGCAATGTGAAACAATTATAACAAGATCACTGGACATAATAGGGTTTAATCTGAATTCCCTCTTTTCACCAAGGCCCCTATTCAGTAAGGTATATCAGCAGTCCCACCGATGTGTTTAAATTTTGGTATGTGCTTAAGTAGCTTGCTGAATTGGGGCTCTGACTCGTGATAGTATTGCAAAAGATCATCAGAATTGTCTGCCACAATTAGCTGTTTATGAACCTTGAGCTTCAGCTGGTCATTTTCCAAGTGTTTACAAATAAATTTCTTCATGAAGCTAAAGCTTAAAATTATATCACTCTGCTTCCCTAGAAAAATGTTTGGGTTATCTCTTGCTTATTACACCAGCTTTTTTCTCTGGCTTCAGTTCAGGAGAGCACTCACACATGTTTTTAAGTCCCACTGGCTTCAAAATTAAAGTTAAGCATATGCTTAAGTATTTTGCCAAATTGGAGCCTTAATTCTTGGAAAGAGCATATTAATTAATTAATTGAGATAGGATATATCTCCTAGAACTGGAAGGGACCTTGAAAAGTCATTGAGTCCAGCCCCCTGCCTTCACTAGCAGGACCAACTACTGATTTTGCCCCAGTTCCCTGGGTGGCCCCCTCAAGGATTGAACTCACAACCCTGGGTTTAGCAGGCCAATGCTCAAACCACTGAGCTATCCCTCCTCCCCATATACTTCACTGCAGCTGCATATCCCATCTTGTGTTACTGTCTTTGTTACAGAGAAAGGATGCCAACATTGCTATTTATTTATTTTTAAATTTCCAGGAAAATGCTGCCTCCTAACCCCCTTTCGTGCATATTCAAGTCTGATTGTGAAAACTTTAAAACTTCGTTCCAAAGAATTAGTTGCTCAGCAGAGTCAGATTCAGGTGGCTTTGCATGCTAAGCAGGCACATGTCAGGCTGATGGTTATTTTCAGGAAATGTATTAAAGTCTGGGCTGTGATTACATTTATTTAAAATGAACCAAGCAGAAAATAAATAAAAACTTCCCTTTATTTTTGCCTGCCTTTGCACAGATTTGTTACTAAGGGAAAGTTTGGTGGAACTGACATGTTTCTACCAGCGTGTTGGACATTCACACATTTTAGTCCATTATATGTTGTGTAATTGTGTTTCCTACCACACATGACTAAGGCATGTTTCATTCACTGCTTTGTTAAGTGTTAGCTATTTTAGCAACAGGAAAGCTTAAAACTCATATATATACCTTTGCAATATGTCCATTGCCAGCTATCTGAGTGTACTGCTGCAGTTCAGGAAGCGTGGATGAAGCAGCTGTGTGGATTGAGCTATATTGCTGGCTGGGTTTCTGTTCAGGTAAGCCTGCTGCTTTTTTCCTTTGAGCAGCAATTTGAGACAAAACACTATCTGCACTGCCACCTGAGGAGGAACCATAAATTAAAAAAAAAAAAAAAAAAAAAGTTAGGTCCAAACAAGCAACATATTAAATAAATTGATATCATTTAAAAAAAATAGATTAGTCCCTAGCCCAACTCCTCTGCCACCCTACACCCTCCAAAAAACCTCAGTGCATGGACAAAAATCTCTCCACAGCAGTGCTGGTAGTCCTTGTAGGAGTTACTGTTTCTTCAGGGGGAAGAGTTAGGCTCCCAGGAAGACCTCATGCCTTTCTTGGATTGGCCTGTGGGGGGCAGGAAAGTAGAAGCAAACAAGCAAGAATGGGAAAATCCACTAAATCCCTGGTCTCAGTGCAAGAATTTCCCACCGTTGCCGGGGAGTGGGAAAGAGAGTTGCAGATACTTTGAAGGCAGCATAGACTTGATAAATGAGTACAGATGTTCCTAAATTCTAATCTTGGCTCTGCTACTGATTCACTGAGTGGCCTTGGGCAATTAACACTTCAACCTTCTGTCTCAGTTTCCCCATTTGTAAAATGAGGACAATAATACTTACCCACCACCTCATTTATCTATTAATCTCTGTACAGTGCTTTGAATGCATGAAGCACAATATAAATGGTAAGCATTATTATCTGAAACTGTTCACCTGTCCACTTATTAATCTACTGGTCCCCAAATCCTGCAGTAGCCCTTAGCGTATCAGGTGTAGCAGAAGCAAAACATATGGGGAGGCAGCCACCACCTTTGGGAAGCATCAAGACAGTGGCAGTAGCCTGTTTTGCCACAGTGCAAGTGAACAGACACCAGGAGAGGGGAAATACTTGAAAGGCTGACAAATGAGGGGAAAGATAAAGCCAGCAAAGACTATCTAAAGCGCTGGAGACAGAAGGCTGAGGGCTGCTCTCCAGGCTTCCAAGAAAGCAGCAAAGAAAAGACTAAAAGGCTGGATGTGGGGGGTCAGCCTATGTGTATCCTTCCATTACTCTTTGTCTCCAGGTTTCGCTAGCTGTTTTGTAATTCCAGCAGGACAGGAGAAGAGGGGGATGCCTGACCAATGAAATTTAACATTTTTCAATTATTTTTATCCAAACTCAAACTTTTTTCTAATTATACATTTCACTGAACTCTAAAGGACAACAGGATCCAGGTACTAATTCCAGATTTATGTACTGCTAACAGAGATGGGTTTGCCCTCTGGACAAAGGGTGTCAAGCATTATAACCATCTTTGAAAATGCTGCCTGGGTTGAGAAGAGCAAGGCTGAAGTGTTTAGTGACACACTAATAGTCATGCTGGTCTTACTATTACTTGTAGTGCCAAAAGGTCCCAGTCAGAACTGGGGCATACTGGAGTTGTGTTTCTCTCTCTGGTGTCAGGTGTGTGCCTGCTGCCTCATTTCCCCCACTGGAGACTGTCTTCCTGGATTAATAAGATGATCTGGTTCTCTGGCCCAACAGTCAAAGTAAAAATTCTCTCCTTCCAGGGCAAATAAGTCCAAACACACAAAAATAGGTGTTTCAGGCTTCAGCAGTCCTTTCCTCCTCACCAGCTATGTAGTCCTTCACCCTTTGACACAGGGGACTTCCTTCTCCCCTTCTATCAAGAGCTGACAATAATCTCCATTGCAGGGATCAGTCAGACTTTGCAATACTTCAGGCTTAACAGTCCTTTTTCTCCTCAATGCAGGAGCTTGCACATGACCTTTCTAGGAGGTGTCTTGTGCCCTCCATTTACTACAGGCCCCTACACCATGAGCAGCAATCTGCTCCAAACCCAAGACTGCCGTTCTCCATTATCGTCCTGTCCCTTACAATGCCTGTCTCTGGCCAGTTCTTGCTCAGGTCTCTTCAGCCAAGCCTCTCACAGGTTTTGTTTCTGTCTCCTTCACAGGGAATTGTGTCAGTCTTGATATATACACCAGATCCTGGAGAGTTTCCCTAATCAGCTGCTACTCTTCTTGAATCTCTCCCCCTACTGACAGCATGAAGCTCTTGATAGGATGCTTCTTCCTTCCCAGGGGCTTGCTCACTTTCAGTTAATGCTCCCTGGACTTGAAGTCCCATGATTCAGCACGAAATTAGGCACTGGTGAGAGATGGGCCTAAATTCTCCTTAAAGGACCAGCTTTCCCTGTAACAGGGTCTTACCGTGTGAGGGGCCCTATGAAGACATAGGGTGAAATTCTGGATCTATGAAAATTAGTGACAAAATTTTCACTGGTTTTAACAGAACCAGAATTGAACCTGAAGAATTTCTTAATATGAAAAGATACAAATGAAGTGAGGAGAAAAGAGATGCATGTAAGCAAAATGATTGAGATGATGACAGAAACACATTTTTAGTTGCAAGTATTTCCTCAAATCCTACTGAGGGGCATTGCCTGCAGACAGGAAAATCACTCAGATGTTTCTGATGAACCCACCAGGTCGCTGGGCTTCTGAAACACATCCATGTTGTTTCTAACACTCTGCTGCTCCTGGTCTTCTCTTCCCCAAGGTGGGAGACCTTTTATAGGCCAGCCCCTTGGGGATTCTGTTGGTGGCCTCCAGGTAGGTATATGGAGGCCACGTTTGTGAGGCGATGCATCCTATTAAATCAACTGAACAGAGATCTACTGGAGTAGGGCTGCTAGACTTCCATCCATATATTAGTTTTGTGGCTCAGCAGATTGGGTGGGAAGAGGTACAGCATAGGGAGAAGCCCATCTAATTCTCAGGTTATAATAAAATATGGGGAGTAGATGCTGCTGTCAGAAGAATTTGGGCAGTGGCAGTAACATTGCAGAGTTACAGAGGGTATCTTTCTTCCCACGGTTGGGGGTTTACACTGTAAACTCTTTGGGGCAGTGACCATCTTTTAATTTGTGTGCACTACCTAGCTTAATGGGGTCCCCAATCCTGATTGGGGCCTCTAGGTAGTACCCTAGTACAAATAATAAAATATATTTGGTAGATGAGGAGAAAACTCTAAAACAGTCCCAAAATCTCCAGTGACCATCTGTTGTTGAACGCAAAAATCATAGCATCCCCCTAGTAAGGCTAGACTTTATCTGAATCAGCAACAGTTCATGAGAACCTGGGGTGGCTAATGCTTGATGCAATGGAGAAGGATTATTCAGCTCTTTTCCACCATGAGCTGAAGTGGTTTCTCATCTATGTGTAGAATGAAAGGGGTGTTTCTATCCACCCTGGATCTGAAATCCCTAGCAATTCCCTCTTGGTGAAAAACACCTTTTACATTCAAGATGAAAATATATGGAAAAAAAACCCAGTCTACAGCTGCAATAATATAACCCCATTGAACTGGGGAGGAAAATGGCAGACAAAAGCAGTATTAATTTTATGGATTTCAAGAGGAGAAAGCAGTATTGCGATCATCCAGTCTGACCTCCTGCATAACAGTGGCCAAAGAATTTCACCTAGTGATACTTGCTAGTTAATGTAGCTCTTTTTGAGATAATCAGTAAAGAATCCTCAGGTGGCTCCAGACAGGTTCATGCCCTTGGGAGGACTGACAGGTGCCAGTAACCTCTGTTCTGTGTCAAAATATTACAAATATATTTCTTTATATTTAGAAAATGAGTTTAATCTTTAGATCCTTTCCAGTGATGTGTATCAAATACATTTCTCAGTGATATGATCTTTTGTTCTGTGTTTTGGGAACCTGTCACATGTTAAACTGCTACAACAGGTTTTGAAGTCAAAATCTTTTCTGGCATGTTAAAATTACCACAATTGCTTTATGAAATATGTATGTTCCTCCATAGAATTAACCCATACTTACACAATAAATATTCTTCAATTTCAGTAGCTTACATTATCCAATGTTATGCGATCATGCTATGAAAGTCTCTACCATAATATATATGAAAATGGGATAAAGCAGACATGTATTTTTAACAGGTTTTATGCCTGGAATGTCTTCTTTTGGATAGGCATGGCATGAATGCTGGTGATTTGATTTTTGTTTCTTTTAATTAAAAAAAATTCAACCAGAAAGAAGTGATACGTGAAAAAAAGACTAAAATTCATGAAAGAAATATTAAGGTAGAAACACATCCTTTAGGACAGCATACCCACTCCTGCAATCTAAGCTGTATGGATGTACCCCAATTAAAGTCACTGAGGTTCCTCAGATGCAGGGTCAGCTTCTGTGGTTCCAAATGCATGACTGGGCTCTTAGTCCCCTACTGTGACTGTCTGTGGTTCATGTTCCAACAAAGTTAATGGCAGTTTTGCAAGCACTTGTGTAATTTCTACCTTACCTGTAAATTTAGATTACCTAGCTGAATCTGTCTTAATGATTTTTATATATGAAATTTAAAAAAATATATCCACCTGATCTATTATGGAGTTCTCCACCATGTCTGTTAATTCCAGCGATGTTGTTGGATCCACCAGAAGAGTGTGGCGAGTGGTTGAAGTTGCTTGAATTTGAGGGAGAAGCAGGTCTTCTTGCAAAGGTTGGCAATTTGACCGGTCTAGTACCTTTGGTAACAGATGTCTAAAAGAGCAAGAAATATATACACCTTTTTTCATTTCTTTCTTGAAGAAATGGCAGATAAAGCTTTAAACACAATTTTACTTACCATAAAGGATAGACTTTCTCTGAGGATCAAAATAGATATCAGAAATGAATATGATTATTTTCTTGAACATTACAAAATCCTAATTCAACAAGGAATAAAGTAATAATATAAAAATAGTCCTCTTCCTCTGATTTTTGAATAAAAATGTCATCAGTATAACATGAGCAATACAAAGGCTCACAATCGGTACATAAAATCACATGTAAAATTTATCTAATACGAAGTCCTGCTCTAGTTTCTCCCATCTTATAAAAACATGCTTGGGCTCATTACCTGCTTCTCTACCATCCCCTTGCCCCTCCACACTAACTAAACTACAACTACTGCTCTCTTCCGACTCCATTCTCAACCCTCTTTAATCCCACTTCAACCTTTTTTCATTCCACAGCAAGTGTTCTCACTAAAGGCTCTAATGATTTTCTGGCCAAATCCTAAAGCCTCTAGTTTTCACCCAGGTGGCCCAGGTTCAATTCCCAGTGTGGGAAGAGTGTAGAGCTTTTGGGGGGAGGTATAGCTCAGTGGTTTGAGCATTGGCCTGCTAAACCCAGGGTTGTGAGTTCAATCCTTGAGGGGGCCACTTAGGGATCTGGGGCAAAATCAATACTTGGTCCTGCTACTGAAGGCAGGGGGCTGGACTTGATGACCTTTCAAGGTCCCTTCCAGTTCTAGGAGATAGGATATCTTCCAGTTCTAGGAAACAGGATATCTCCATTAATTTATTTATTTTATTTTAACTCCATCCACATCCTCCTTGAACTCTTTTACATCAACATCCACTCCTTGAAATTCCATCTTCCAGTGGCTTTTGCAGTTATGTCCTCTTATGGTGGTTCTCCTACCTGTCTGATTGCTCCTTCAGTCTCTGGTTTGGTGGGTCCTTCTCCACTCCTCTAGCCCTTGAGTGAATGCCTCCCCGACTCCATATTTGGCCCTCTTCTGTTTTGCTCCCTCCACACATTATCCACTCATGCTGCTGTCATCTTTATGATGTCTGACTTACAGGTAACTGATTTGTTTTCTTTCAGTTCAGTTGTTTTTCCCCCCCTCTTTCCTTCTTGAACTCACTTCCAACTCAAAGTACCACTGCTCCCCCCAGGAGGCTTACTTTGAGGACTAAACCATCTCACTTAGAATCTATGATCACCTCAGCAATTTGTGACAAACCCATCATAGAATATCAGGATTGGAAGGGACCTCAGGAGGTTATGTAGTCCAACCCCCTGCTCAAAGCAAGACCAATCCCCAGACAGATTTTTGCCCCCGATCCCTAAATGGCCCCCTCAAGGATTGAACTCACAACCCTGGGTTTAGCAGGCCAATGCTCAAACTACTGGGCTATCCCTCCCGCGTTGGTAGAGATGCTGGGGAATGAACCCAGGGCCTCATACATCTTAGTGCTGGAGCTTATTGTATTCAAGGAAAAGTGTGGCATGCAAGCTCTAACTCTACTTATGCTTCTCTTCTTAGGGAAGTATATTCTTCCAGAGTAGCTGAGTTTACAGGGACAAACCATTCTAAAGATATGGAAATTTAAAAAAAACTTGCAATGGAAAATACATGATTCTACAAGTTCTTCTCACAGCTACATGTTGTAAGAATCCAAGAGGACCATCAGTCTGAGGGACAGCTATCAAACTACTGTGTCTTATCAACCAAAATTTCCTGGAGGTAACAATATACAATATTTTGTTGTACAATGCATTCACTTACTATGTCAGAGTTTGCACTGCTGTTAAAATCATGTTTGATCCCGCGCTGTGGCAAGGCAGTCCTCATCTGTTCAGTCTTGCCATCTTTGTTCATTCGCGTTCGGTCAGAATTCCACAGCTCAAAACTTGAAGGAGGTAAGAAAGGAGGAATAACTGCTTTCAGTTTATCACTAGGTAGCCTAGTAAATGGAGCACCACTTCTTAACTGAGAAGAAAAAGAAATTACCTCTTTTTAGAAAGATTTATTTGACTCTAATTATATGCATTTAAAATAGGAAATGAAGCTATGTAGAGAATGGAAGACACTGTCAGAATTAAAGGATGGTGGGGGAGTAAGGGTATTTTAAACAGGCAAAAGAACAATTTAATCAAGACATAAACATATTTGAAGATATACAATACAGAATAACAAACAGAAGCAATGCAAATGACCATTAAAGCTGTGATCATAAACCCTGTGTATGTAATATACTGAACTTGGCTCCCTTAAATGGTGCAAGTTGCCCTGTTAAGTATAAATCTATTTCATTCCTTCCTTTGGGCCTAATCCTGGCTCCCAGTGAAGTCAACAGGAGTGTTAATTAGTCACTTCCAAATGATAAACAGGAGGAGTGACAAAATAAAAACTCTGCAGGTTCCCAGATGAGACCCTGGGAAAGAATGAACAATTGCTTACTCTGTCCCTTTGGGTTCTCCTGGAAAAGAATAAGAAGAAAAACTGAAGTTCTTTTCTACCCCAGTTCCCTCAGTCAACAACACATTGTCCCTCATATCAAATAAATGATTCTCTAAGATCTAATGAAATCAACATGGGTATTTTGACCTTTTACAATTGCCAAGAGGAGGTTATCAACTGAAGATAATGCAGTCTCTAGATTATAACAGAATCTGAAACTGGAGTATAACAAAGGAGAGGAGGAATCTATATTATACCTTTTTTGTAACTTTCTCCAAAAAGTGAAGGTTTTGAGATAGGTTAAAAATTGCTGAAAATGCATGTTCATCATGAATTTTACTATAGTTTACCTTTTTATCTAACAGAACATATTCATTCATGTAAATGGTTGTGAAATAAGTCTGAGTTACATCCCCTACATTTCTTTGCCAAGACATCTCTCTTACACATTCAAATTCTTCCTTAAAACACAATACTTCATGTGGCTTTTCAGCAATAAACCAACTAACCAAGTGATCTCTTTTTAAGTCATTATTGACCATAAGAAGTCCATCCATCAACCAATGGATGGTACTTGCTATAAAAGTCAATATTTACCAAGAGTTACCAATCCATACCACCTGCAATATTGCAGTTATTTCCTGTTCTCACTAAAGAGAAAAAATACAGCAGTTTGGATTCAACTGTCGGGTGATCATCAGCAAATGCTATTTCTTTTACTAATGGGGACACTGTATCATTTGTATGATAATATGAGTGAACTGTGCTGCCTGTCTAATTTGGATTGTAAATATGATTGAGTGGGAGTTGCATGATGTTCTATTCAGTGTTAAGCACATTGACAGCACTGTAACATACCATGGTTGTCAATAATTCATCATCTTTTCCTGCTCTTGTGCATACACCTGAAAAACACATAAAGGATATTTAAAAACTCCAAATGCTTATTCCCAAGGATAACTTTGACAAATGTATTGTATGCCACAACAGTTTCACTCAGTAAATACAATGGCATAAATTTATCCCTCATGCAACTTCATTGACTTCCCTGGCAACGTACCCAAGATGAATTTGGGCCACTGCTGTTTTAATATTTTACATTATAAACTGCAGGGTTCAAACCCACTAACCCCCCTTTTTGTTCTATGACTAACAGGGATGTTAACAGGCCAGTTCACCTTGAATATTCCCTTAGAATATGTGCTAGCTACTTATGCTAAACCCAATGGCTCTCAACCTTTACAGATGACTGTACCCCTTTCAGGAGTCTGATTTTCCTTGCGTACCACCCCCAGGTTTCACCTCACTTAAAAACCAATTGCTTACAAAATCAGACATAAAAATACAAAAGTGTCATAGCACACTATTACTGAAAAATTGCCGACTTTCTCATTTTTACCATATAATTATAAAATAAATCAATTGTAATATAAATATTGTACTGACATTTCAGTGTATAGTATATAGAGTATATTGTCTGTGTGAAATTTTAGTCTGTACTGACTTCGCTAGTGCTTTTTACGTAGCCTGTTGTAAAACTAGGCAAATATCTAGATGAGTTGATGTACCCCTGGGAAGACCTCTGCATGCCCCCAGAGGTACATGTACCCCTGGCTGAGAACCGCTGTGCTAAATTATCTATTCGATCTTGTAGTTAGTTGTGACACTCTTAGTACCTTTCCCAGTCCTGAAGAAAAGCTCTGTGCAGCTCAAAAGCTTGTCTCTCTCACCAACAGAAGTTGGTCCAATAAAAAATATTACTCACCCACCTTCTTTCTCTAATATGAATCTACTGCCCATTTCAAGGGTATTTTCTAGCACACAATAATGACATACATGATATTAAGCAGCTTCCTTCCTGGGTGATGCTAATTATTGTTCAGCAGCAATTACTAACCAAAAACAGTAGAAGTCTGATAAAATAACTCTCTGTGCAGTCTCTTTCCATATACTGCATACTTATTACATGTTTTCATCTGTAGCAAATGCATTACATTAAATATGGTACCATGTAAACTACCAGATGATAAAACACTTCCCATATATATCATATAAGCAGTTCTGACTTTACCACTAGTTTTGATATTTGTGGTCCAAGCTGTTGCAGCATCACAGTTTCCAGAGTTGTTCACATCAGGCTGTGAAGTGGCTTTTATTGTGGAATTCAGAGATGACTCGGGCTCATCAGTAAAAGGCACAGACTGACTGGTGGAAAATCCATGACGCAATGTTTGGGTCAACTTCAGCTTACGGAATCTATTGGACATCCTGTTCCACCATGACTAGGGGGATGAGAAGACAGGACAACTTTGTTCTAACATATAAGTAAAAGAAAAGTTACATTAATTCAGTTTCGCACAAAGCTATAATTCTGGCAAGGAGTTTTAGTGATATACTAGAAGAGTTGACATTAGAGCAGTTTACCAGTGTCACCCAATACCCTAGACCAGGGGTTCCCCTGGGGGTACGCAAGACATCACGGGGGGGTACACAGGAGAAATTGTGTAATGCTGGATTTTATCTATTAATTATTTTATTTATTGCATTTTCATAATAGATTACTCAGATGAAGCTTTAAAACTCCATGGGAATTTGTTATATAAAATATGGTAGTTAATCTACTTCAAGATGTACCAATGAGAGCACAGATACACAGAGACGCTGACATACAGAGCCTTCACCTCTAATCAAGGTATAGTGTGGGTTCAGTTGCTCAGCAACTGTCCAGTCTGAGCTCAGAACTTAGTCAGGGGGTTTGTTTTTGGTTGTATACATAGCACTATAACTATATCTGTATGTAACAGTGAAATATGGATAGATGGCTAAAGACGTGGTGTTAAGAAGAACACACAAAGTATCAATGATGAGGGTTACATGGGCAGCTGGTAGATATGGAAGGAGTTACACAATAAGAAAAGTTTGGGAAGCTCTGCCCTGGACTGAATTGCAGCTATATGTACGGATACAGGTAGATATAGACAATACACATGTATAAAAAATTACAGGTTTGTCTGTGTTAACATGAACATTTGATTTAAAGTATTTTTTAAATTAATAAAAAGTAAAACTAATTTAACATATTATAAAATATAAGGTATATAAAGCTACACTGAAGTAGAATACATCTAAATGAATTAATGAATGAATGAATTTTCAAGCTCCATTTTAAAATCTATCCCTGTCTCCCCCCACATTTTTTCTATCACAGGAAATTAATTGTCAAATTGTGAATTTGAAGGGATGAGATTTACCTCTTGTCAATTTTTGTACCTAGTAAATAGTTTTCCATATTTTTTTCCCCACTATAGTCAAGTTGTCTGTGAAAGCAAAGCATGTGCATTTACTCAGGTACTTTGGCTGGGAAGTTTTAAAACTACAGTGCTAAGTATTTAATCTTCCAATCAACTCACAACTTCATACTCTAACGTCATGCTCTCCAGTATCAAGATCTAGCACATCTTACTGTCATAACATCAATATGTGTGTAAAGTTATTCTATTTTAACAATACACAGATCGCTGTTAAGGTTTTGCATTAGAGCACAAGGTTGATGAAACTGGGATGCGTGTTACCTATTTTTAAAAAATTCTTTGTACTACTTGAGCAAAGGAACTTATTATGGTAGACAGGGCCATCCCTAAGGGGGTGCGGGACCGGGGGTGGAAGTCACGGATTCATCTCTTCGGGGACTGACCTCACCGGCCAATCGCACCGGACGGCAGGGCCTCCCAAAGCACAGGGCTCGGAGCAGTTGCCCCGATTTGCCTTACCCAAGGGACAGCTCTGATTGTATTTTAATACTTTTTCTACCAACATCCATATACTTTTATTGGTGCTTGCAAAAGGATTGAAAGGACTGGAGCTTCAAGGCAAACCCTACAGAGTTTTTTGTAGTAAGCTGGGGACCTGATGAACAGGATACGACAGTTCAGAGATACTAGGAGAAGCGGTGACAGCTAGATTTCTCTGACTACTGTGGATCCTGCAGATCTGGGCAGTTTTAGCCTGGTCACTGTTACAAGGACAACGAGAGGAGGTACTGGGTCACAGTACATCACTTGATGGTTAGTGAATAATTTTATTTTCATAAGGTACATTACACAGCAACATAATGAGCAATATTGTGCAGTTATTAACACCTTCCAAAGGCCTTGCCTACATGGGATAACTGAACAATTGGGAATTAAATTGGTGGGATGGCTCCTCTGTGAGTATCTATGGTGTACCATGTCCATATTAGCCAGGCTGTTTCAGGTACAGCTTTGTCTCACATCAACACTATCACTATACTACACCAGTGCAGTCCATCTGCCCTCTGTCTACCTTCTCTGCAGTTCCAGTACAGCTACCTGAAGTTCTCAAAACTCAGAAGAGAAGTCAAACTCCCATAATTCTCTGGGGGTAAATCCCGTTAATCCCTTGGTGCCAGCACCGTTTCCTGTCCTTTTCCTCAAAAATGGAAGCCAGAATGAAAGCTCTGTTCTCGTTCCTTGCTCAGCAAGGTCCCTGAAAGTGAGTGGCAAGATGGCAGTGGTGGTTGTTCTGAGAGTAACTCTGGGAAGAAAGAGCCAAGACCAGCAATTCAGAGCATTCATGTAACAACAGGTAAGCAGTGGTGGTTGGCGTATGAGTATACGCTTATACGCTATTCGCAGATCTTCTGTAGATGGCATGCCACTTGTGGGTTTGGCGCACAACCACAGGCTGGCGGGGCAGAATTGTTCTTGAAACCTGGGCTAAACTTCAGCGGCTATGTAAGTTCAGGATAAAGTGTCTGTTCTGTAGTGCAGTACTACAGTACCAGATCACAAGTATGAGAGCTCCCCTTATTCTGCAAAAAAATGGGAATTGCTCTGTGAAAGACAGCTGTTCTGGATAATTACCAATCAGCTGAGTCTCATTTGGGGAATGAAATATTCAATCAGTGCCGTTGTGGTGAAGTCTGCAGGGCAATAGTGCATTACAGCAGCATGTGATCCAGACGGCCAATGCACCAGATACTGAGGTAGTTAAATAATTGTGCTTCCCAAATTTTGCAGGAGCCATTTGATGGAATCCATATTTTACCAGCCTACAAAACTTAGCCTTCGTCAATACATTTTACAATAGAAAGCTGCATATCTGATACAGAAGGTCCTTCACCCTGAGGTTCCTCCTTTTACCAACCCAGCTTAGCTGCCTCCTCTGCAAGCATATTGGGATCCTGGGTCCCACTCAAAGAGCTCCTCGTTATACTCTTCATCTTCGAGAATCTACTCTGATCCCTGCATGGAATGCAAACATGAGTGCACAGACTCCATTATATAATAGAGCCGAGATCTCCGTTCTTGATGGAGTTGCAGCTACCGCCTGCTTTCTTCCTCTCCCTGCCCCCTCAGAGCCTAGCAGGGAGCCTGGAGGGAACAAAGAGAGGGAGGAGCTAGAAGCTGACGGTCTGTAAGGAATGCAGCGTTCAGCCCTATCCTACATGCTGCTGGAGGAGTGGAGCTGGTATCAATATTCCTCCTACAGCACCTTCAGCTGTCTGGCACATGTACAACTTGCCTCTAAAACTAACTTTAGTGCTGTAGTGCCAGCCCAGCTCCCCTAACAGCTTCCCCAGCCGGTGACTCACCTGCAGTTCCAGGCAGAGGGAATACAGCACTACCTGGGAGGATAAAAATCACAACTCTAACCCCTGGAACTGTTATGGGGCAACAGTATGGTGGGGCTGTCTGAATGGTCCCATCACCTTACCCTTGATGCAGCAGGTGAGATCACAGAAAGAGGATGAAATGTAGATCTGACACCACTCTCAGAGATGAACTCTGCTAATGTCCCCTTTTTTTCAGGGTAGGGACTCCTTTCCTCACATGAGCCCTGAGCTTTGGAGCCAAATAGCTGGCCCAGCACTGACACTTAGAGCAGTTCCCTCTATTGCAGAGCATGGAGCAGTGCTCTGGTGCTCCCTACTCTTAAACCTCTGCCCTGTCCCAGCCTCCTCCTCTGGCAGAGAGGGGATGGGCAGAGCTGGAACTGCAAACTCTGCAGTGAAGCGAACTGATTCTGTCAACATAAGAGCAGCCCACATCCCCCTCTTCCGCTCACAATACTAATTAAACCTCATATCCCATTCATTTTGAATGCTGTAGAAAAATTCTAACTTGGCTGTAGATGTAACCTAACCAATTTTAGGCCAATACAACTTTTTTCAGAATGAGAACTAAAATCAGGATTAAAATGGAAACTCAGTTATAACCTTAACTACACAGTGACTTTTCCCACTCTGGAATAAGTTTCTTTGTAAGGGTGCTTATATCAACTGTCCTCTAAAATTAAAGAAACAGTTCCACCCCATCTCCTTACCACCACTCAAGCAGCCAAAAAGTCTACCACAATCCACATCTTAGAAAATCAGATAGGACTAATGCATACTTGGCTTGCAGAAAGCAAATATGTTAGTTATGTCCTAGGTCTAAAACACTTCCGTGTGGTGACTTTCCACACTTCATACCTTAGAGTAAATTGTATATTTGTTATTTATGCAGAAATCATCAAAGAGAGAGTACATATGAAATTTGTTTACCTTTAATCCTCCCTTGTCATCTGGCAACATCAGGGTATTTAAAGATTGCCTACTTCTAGAACAGGGCAAAGACGATTTGTTGTTCTGCTTACCCTTGTCTTTGTCTACTTGCATGCAGGCTGATGCTAGTTGACGTACAAGTTCTGTGTCTGGAGAACACAAAATTAGTTTTTGTTTTGTTTTACTTGTAAATGTCCCTTCATCTCAAATATATATCCAGGATTGATGTGCTGAAGCTTCTCCTATGCATCCTATGAGAGTGTAAGGCAACAGCACCAGACACATATGTCTAAAGTTCTGGTGCCAAGGGCTCCCTGTTTTCCCCTCCCTATCTATTCTTCTCGAGGTGAAACTTTCATAACATTCAGCTACAAAGGTGGATTGACCACAAATATTGAATGGTGGCCCTGCGCTCAGTGAGCTGCTGACTTACACAGTGGTACTTATACCACCAAATCTACAGAAGCACTATCAGTGTTTGATTCACTAGAACAAGACTAAAGAGTATTGAACAGCAAGAAGAGCGCTCCGCTCAGTCAGAATCAAGAACACTTTAACAAATGAACCTGACAGTTGCTTGATGGGGGGGGTAAGAAAAACATCGAGAAGCTACTTTTTCTCACCTGAGACAGAAGAAGAGAGCAGAGAGAAAGGATATTCTTTTCTCTTTCCTTGAGCATAGGCTGGAGATAGGAAGTTTGAAGACAAATTCCAGAGGGAAGAGCAATGCTCAGATTAAACAACAAAGAGACTGAAAAGAAGTAGAAGAAAGAAAGGAGGGAAAAACAGAAAAAAGAGGGAGAGGACAGAAAGAATGGATATAAGAGTGAAGATGGGAAGGCAAAATGAGGGAAAGAAAGAGAGACTCCTGAAGAGAAAAAATGCTGAAGAGTGAGACAGAATCAAAAAAAGTATCTGGGAGACAAAAAAAAAAATGACAATAATGAATCTAGAGAAAAAATAAATTGCACATTTTAAAAGCCATTAAACACTGTGTAAAAATTAATCTATGGGAAACAAGATAGTGAAAATGATGGAGAATACACCAAGACACAAGGCAGAAAAAAACAAAGTGGAGTGAATGAAAGAGGAAAGACAGAGGAGAACAAACCACAAGCGAGATATACATTAGCAAAGTAATATTTTATACTGGCAATAAGTGTTCTAAAAACAAAGTGTGGGTCCTTGACAGCACTGAAGACAACAGGAGTTTTAATATTAACTTCACTGGGGTCAGGATTTCCCCCAAAGCTTTTAATGAAATACACAAGGGTTAGAGATGGGATTTGCAAAAGTGTCTAAGGATTTGTCTATGTTACTGTGTGGCCAGCTGTTTCAAAGAGCCATATGTCAAAGCGCACTGTGGACCTTTTATGCACTGTAGCAGTGTCCATATGGGATGTTACTGCACAGCAAAGTAGTGCACTGTGCACTCACACTTCGGTTGCTGAGCAGTAACGTGTCACAAAGACAAGATCCAAGGGCATTAGGAACACCTAAGGGAGCTAGGACTTTCAATGGGACTGGTTTTGCTAATTTAGGTGCTTTTGAAGATCTCATCCCAGATTATTTTACATGCTGCAGTGGAAGGGGAGAGAATGATCTAAGGGGAGATGGACTAGTGGAAGACTTGACAGTGGCTAACAGATTTATTTGGGCATGCCCAAATAAATCTGTTAGTCTTTAAGGTGCCACCAGACTCCTTGTTGTTTTTGTAGATACAGACTAACACGGCTACCCCATGATACTTGACAGTGGCTGGGAGGTATACTTGAGTGTCCAGAGTTAGTAAGCACAAGGACTGGAATAACATGACTTATTAGGGGGGGAAAGGACATTTTGTATTTGGAACTAAATATGTGTGTCTTTGCAGTGCTGATGCTGGAAAAAAGTTCATTAAAACTTTATTTCCAGCAGAACCAGAAGAAACTTCCAGAAGGAAAGAACTGGCCTACACAGTAGCCTGACTGGGTAGAAAACCGGAAACCTTCATCAGCTCTGCAAGTTGACATTCACCACAAGAAAAAACACTTCAGTAGATTTTTTTTTCCCTAAAATTTCCCACTATTGCTGCCCTGGGTGCAGCTCTACTAGTGAGAGCTCCAATCCAGAAAAGGTGCAGGTACTTGTCAGTGATTAAAGAACTGACAGCCTTCAGTCCCTTGTGTACACCAGAGCTCCCACAAGTGATGCTGCAATAGTGGGAAACTTTAGAGAACACAGCTGAAAAAGGAGTGTCTGTTGTGATGCCCTGAATTGAAAAGATCATGGAGTGGGAAGTGCTCTGCCAGCTGACTGGGGTTTGTGAGTTTGAGTGTTTAACTGCCTGCAGATCACCTAGGCTCCTGCTGCAGTCCTCCTCTCTGCTCCCTGCCCACACTGTATCAAGGACCTGTCAAAGCAGTAGAATTTCTGAATTAGTTTTCTTTCTCTACATTTTTGCCTGTGACACTGCGACATGTCACAGGCAGATATGTACTGTCAATAACCCACAGTATTACTTGGAACACTGTCCAATCAAGATGTCAGTACACCTCTAATGATTACCATTCAACACTAGATAGTCAACTGGTGATACTAGAACTAAGAACTATTTAGTGTTCAGTTTTTTTCACCTTCCTTGTTTTTTTGTTGTTTTTTTTAAAGAGGTCCTCTGCCTGTTCGTTCATTCTCTCTCTCGGATGGAGTGAAGGAAATACAGAGATAGCAAAGGTTAATTCCATGAGAAACAGCATTCTTTGGCTTCAGAAAAGCCAGTTCAGATACAGGTAAGAATAACAGAAAAGTGCCAAATAACGTAAGCTAAAGTGGTTTATTTGACAGCTTAATAGAAACACATTAAAAACATTTTACCAAAGCCTCATTTAAGGTGTTTTTCCTTTCTTTCTAGGATGTTTTTCAATAAAAAAATGTTGGACTCCTGAAATGTGACTTTTACTCAATCTTACAGAGCTAAAAAAGAGATTTGCCCAGGAGTTCACCACTTTCCAGATGATGGCACATTCTCTTTCCTTTCCCTTTACTGTTGGTTACTAAGCCATCTATGCAAATGGAAGCTTTCACTTTCATAATTATTCTATATTTTTGCTCTATATTTTTAGTGATGTCACAGGAGTGTCTTTGGGCCATCATAATTCAACATCACTGAAAAGACACTGGTGACACAAACACTGCATTTTGACACCACACTTGAAAAATCAGGCAGCAGGACAAGTTATAACCCATAAATTTCTATATACTTCTATCTGACCATTTAATCCAATAAGCATACTGTTTCTAGAAAATAATCTCTCTCTGTCACATGGAACTCATGGGAGATTGTTTTCTACAACTCAAATGTATTTTCTAAATTAGAAGGGATGTTTTCCTTGTTGCATGTGCTGTCATTGCAAGCATTTCCTTTGGGCTCTATGACATAACATACCTGGATCATTCAGTAGCATTATCAGGTCAAAGGCTGTGTATCCGTTTTTTGCACGTAGATTGACATCAGCTCCTCGATTCAACAAATACTTAACAACTTCTTTATTTCTTTAAGGGAAAAAAAATTGGTCACATATGTGAAAGAGTGCTAATGTTCCATCTCTTCCCTCTTATGGCACGCTCTTTTTCCTGAATTAGAATTTGTCCAGATATTGTCTATAGACAACCTAGGTGGCTCTCAATTCTGTCGGACTGGCACCAGCAAGGAACCCTCTAACATAGAAAGTGAGGCGTCACTTCTGATGGGGGGAAACAGTGGAACCCTCACATCAAAATCTTTGCAACAAATTATAATGCTCCTGGCTATCTGCAGAACCAGTTTGGCACTTAGCATCTCCAGCACTGAAGTCTCCAGATCTGCCATTCAATTCTTGGATCCATAGTCGCAATGTTTCTTCTTCTGCTGTTTCTTCATAAGAGAGTTCTGGTTCAATAACTAGGGCTCCCTAAGAACTTTCCTCCTCTTATTTTCCTTGGGGTGAAGAGTGGTTGATGGAACTAGAGACTGAGGTTTCTGAACCAGTGCTACTCTGCACTGACAGGCTTCCACTTGGTACCAGCTTGGTATCCTGGGTCTCCAAGCCACTTACTGGAGATAGGACCTGCTAGAGAAACCTGAGGGTCCCAAAACCAAAACTGAAGCTTCTTTTGAAGCTAGCACTGAGGAAAATCACATCAACAATACCACAAGTTTCAGCACCTAAGAGAGGCCTGGTGTTTCTCACCAGCATAGGACTTATTGTTCCTTGGCATCAGCATATAGAATTTTTAGTTAGCTTGCCCTCTGCTATTCTGAGCCAATATCTAACTGATTACTTTTGTGTCCATATCTATGAAGTACCTCTCCTACCACTAATCAAGGGGGAAAATCACTTACCCATGGTATGTGGCCTGCATTAGGGCTGTCCAGCCATGAACATTATCTTGTTTGTCAATGTCAGCATTTCTCTCAACAAGCAGCTGTACAAGATCCAACTGTCCAGTTACAGCGGCAATCATCAGTGGAGAAGCACCATCACCATTAATAATATTAACTTGATTTGGGTCTTCATCCACAATCTCTTTAACCAGCTGAAAATTTCCTATGAAGAAAGTCACAAAACAGAATAATGCTGTATATTAGGAATAGACAATTTCTCAGCCTCTAAATTAATACATATTTTGATTTGCTAACATTGACAAAATATTCTTACTTAAAAAGAAAAATAAAGAAACAAAATATATATCACCTTTAAAACGTATTGTACTATGAAAACTAAATGAAATAGCAACATCAAGAGAAATATTATTACTTCACATACACTATAGTTCCATCTACATTAGAGAACTGCACTATTTCAAGTTTAAATGTTACAGCTAAGAATTTGTAGTGCTATTTGTTCCTTCAACTGATCAGCGTATCTGTCCTGTTTTGCACAAACAGGCTTAGTGTATCCATACAAAGTGCTCCCTCCAGTCTTTTACTGTGCACCACAGCACTATCCCATAATTCCAAGGATAAATCCCTAGAGCAGGTGTATAAAATGTGTACATTAAATATTATAGAGACATTGATATTGACTCTGTAGTTAAGGTTTCACTTTGATTTGCACTTAAAACAGGCCTAAAATCCTGTTTCACTTACATGACCGAACGTGGTGTCGAAACTTTACCACGAAGGAGCCTGTTAGCCACTGGGGCCTTGTTACTTCTACTGTACTCTAGCATCTTAACAGATTTGAGATGACTCTAAGCCCTGGTCTACACTATGAGGTTAGGTCGAATTTAGCCGTGTTATGTCGATTTTATAAGCAATGCGTCTACACAACCAACCCCGTTCTGTTGACCTAAATGGCTCTTAAAATCGATTGCTGTACTCCTCCCTGGCGAGGGGCGTAGCACTAAAATCGACTTTTCTGGGTCAAATTTGGGGTAATGCAGACACAATTCGATGTTATTGGTCTCCGGGAGCTATCCCAGAGTGCTGCAATTTGATCACTCTGGACAGCACTTTCAACTCAGATGCACTAGCCAGGTACACAGGAAAAAGCCCTGGGAAATTTTGAATTTCATTTCCTGTTTGGTTAGCGTGGCAAGCTCAGCAGCACAGGTGACCATGCAGTCTCCCCAGAATCATGAACGAGCTTCAGCATGGACCGAACAGGAGACACTGGATTTGATTGCTGTATGGGGAGAAGAATCTATGCAAGCCGAACTCCAATCAAAAAGAAGAAATGCTAATATATATGCCAAAATCGTACAGGGCATGGTGGAGAGAGGCTACAACAGGGACAAACAGCAGTGCTGCGTGAAAGTTAAGGAGCTCAGATAAGCCTACCAAAAGACAAAGGAGGCAAATGGTCGCTCCGGGTCAGAGCCCCATACTTGCCATTCCTATGATCAGCTGCATGGCATTCTGGGGGGGATCCTACCACTACCCCACTACTGTCCATGGACACCTGCAAGGGGGGAGTCTCATGCAACAGGGAGGAGGATTTTGTGGATGAGGAAGAGGAGGAGAAGGAGAATGTGCAGCAGGCAAGCGGAGAATCCATTCTCCCCAGCAGCCAGGACGTTTTCATCACCCTGGAGCCAATACCCTCCCAAGGCGGGTTCCGACCCTGAAGCCAGAGAAGGCACCTCTGGTGAGTGCACATTTGTAACTACACTACAGGGGATAAAAGCAATTGTGTTTAATGTTTGATTTGCCCTGAAGAATTGGGATGCATTCGCGGCCAGTACAGCTACTGGAAAAGTCTGTTAACGTGTTTGGGGATGGAGCGGGAATCCTCTAGGGACATCTCCATGAAACTCTCCTGGAGGTACTCTGAAAGCCTTTGCAGAAGATTTCTGGGGAGGGCTGCCTTATTTCGTCCTCCATGGTAGGACACTTTACCACGCCAAGCCAGTAGCAAGTAGTCTGGAATCATTGCAGCACAAAGCATGGCAGCGAATGGTCCTGGGTTTTGGTCGCATTCAAGCAAAATTTGGTCTATATCTTTCTGTGTTAGCCTCAGGAGAGTGATATCATTCATGGTCACCTGGTTGAAATAGGGGAATTTTTGTAAGGGAACTGTAAAAGGACCTCATTTATGCAGGGCTGTTTGATCTTGGCTAAAAGGGATCATCCCTGAGAATAGCTACGCAGTGGGGGGAGGGGTGAAGGGATCATCCCAGAGAATAGCCACACAGTGGAGTTGGGGGAGGGGTGTCCTGCACATCTACCCGAAAACCGCAGCCCCTCCTTTTAAATGGCAAACCCAACCAGCATTGCTTGCGCTGGGAAAGGAGGGTGCTGCAGTTTGAAACCATTCCCACATATTATGAAGGCGTTAGAAGCCAACCCCACGTACCCTTTGGCTTACCATGGCTGCCTGGAAACTGAATTCTGTTGCCCAGCCGTGTGTGATGTGTCACAATACCAGCAGGTGCTCAATATAAAAGGCAAAATGCGACCTTGTACCTAAAGCACATGTGCTGTCTGCTGTGAATTGCTTGATTCACTGTGAGTCTCCCTTTTCTTCTCAGAAATGTATCTTCTTAAATTCTACTCTCCCTTTTTATCCCCCCGCACGTGCAAATGTTTCTATGCTCCCCCTATCATCTCTGTCCCAGAGGTTATCACAGATTAGAAGGCGAAAAAAATGCACTCATGTTGGCGTGTTTTCCAAGCTCATGCAGTCCTCCCACACGGATAGGGAACAGCTGAATGCATGGAGGCATTCAGTGACACAGGCCAGGAAAGCATTAAGTGAGCGCGATGAGAAGAGGCAGAAGGCGATGCTGAGGCTAATGGGGGAGCAAACGGACATGATCAGGCATCTGGTGGAGCTGCAGGAAAGGCAACAAGAGCACAGACCACTGCTGCATCCACTGCATAACCGCCTGCCCTCCTCCCCAAGTTCCATATCCTCCTCACCCAGATGCCCAAGAACGCGGAGGGGAGGCTCCGGGCACCCAGCCACTCCACTCCAGAAGATGGCCCAAGCAACAGAAGGCTGTCATTCAAACAGTTTTGATTTGTTGTGTGGCTACAATAAGCAATGTGGCCTTGTCCTTCCCTCCTCCCCCACCCCACCCGGGCTACCTTGTCAGTTATCTCACTTTTTTTTAATTAATAAAGAATGCATGGTTTCAAAACAATAGTGACTTTATTTCCTTTGCTAGCTGTGATCGAAGGGGGGAGGGTGGTTGGCTTTCAGGGAATTAAAATCAACAAAGGGGCGGGTTTGCATCAAGGAGAAACACACACAATTGTCACACCATAGCCTGGCCAGTCATGAAACTGGTTTTCAAAGCCTCTCTGATGCGCAGCACGCCTAGCTGTACTCTTCTAATTGCCCTGGTGTCTGGCTGCTCAAAATTGGCCGCCAGGCATTTTGCCTCAACCTCCCACCCCGCCATAAATGTCTCCCCCTTACTCTCACAGATATTATGGAGCACACAGCAAGCAGCAATAACAATGGGAATGTTATCAGAGGGGTAGCCGTGTTAGTCTGAATCTGTAAAAAGCAACAGAGGGTCCTGTGGCACCTTTAAGACTAACAGAAGTATTGGGAGCATAAGCTTTCGTGGGTAAGAACCTCACTTCTTCAGATCCAAGAAGTGAGGTTCTTACCCACGAAAGCTTATGCTCCCAATATTTCAATGGGAACATTGGTTGTGCTGAGGTCTAACCTAGTCAGCAACAGCACCAGCAAGCTTTTAAACATCCAAAGGCACATTCTACCACCATTCTGCACTTGTTCAGCCTATAGTTGAACTGCTTCTTACTACTGTCCAGGCTGCCTGTGTGCGGCTTCATAAGCCATGGGAGTAAGGGGTAGGCTGGGTCCCCAAGGATAGCTATTGGCATTTCAACAGCCCCAATGGTAATTTTCTGGTCTGGGAAGTAAGTCCCTTCTTGCAGCTGCTCGAACAGCCCGGAGTTCCTAAAGATGCGAGCGTCATGCACCTTTCCTGGCAATCCCATGTTGATGTCGGTGAAACGTCCCTTGTGATCCACCAGTACTTGCAGCATCATTGGGAAGTACCCCCTTGCAGTTTACGTACTAGGGAACCCCATTGCAGCAAAGCCATCCACTATGCCCTGCACATTTCCCAGAGTCACTACCCTTGTTAGCAGAAGGTCAGTGATTGCATTGGCTACTTGGATCACAGCAGTCCCCACAGTAGATTTGCCCACTCCAAATTGATTCCTGACTGACCAGTAGCAGTCAGGCGTTGCAAGCTTCCACAGGGCTATCGCCACTCACTTCTCAACTGTCAGGGCCGGTCCCATCTTGGTATTCCTGCGCTTCAGGGCAAGGGAAAGTAACTCACAAAGTTCCAGGAAAGTGGCCCTACGCATGCGAGAGTTTCGCAGCCACTGGGAAATATCCCAGACCTGCAACATTATGCGGTCCCTCCAGTCTGTGCTTGTTTGCCGGGCCCAGAATCAGTGTTCCTTTGTATCAAGCTGCCCCACTGCCGCCATGATGTCCCAATTGCCTCATCCCGTGCTTTCAGGAACGTCTGTGTCCATGTCCTCCTCACAATCACTCTCATGCTGGCAGGTCCTAGCCAGGTTCTGCACATACTGCAGGATAATGCGCAAGGTGTTTACAATGCTCACGACAGCATCGGTGAGCTGAGCAGGCTCCATGCTTGCCATGCTATGGCGTCTGCACTAGTAATCCAGGAAAAAAGGCGCAAAATGATTGTCTGCCATTGCTTTCATAGAGGGAGGGAGAGAGGAAAAGAGGGAAGGGAGACTGATGACGTGTACCCAAAACCACCCACGACAATCTTTTTGCCCCATTAGACATTGGGAGCTTAACTCAGAATTCCAAAGGGCAACGGAGACTGTGGGGACTGTGGGATAGCTACCCACAGTGCACCGCTCCGTGAGCTGATGCTAGCCACGGTATTGAGGACACACTCCGCCGACTTAATGTGCTTAGTGAGGACATATACAATTGACTGTATAAAATTGCTTTCTAAAGATCGACTTCTATAAAATCGACCTAATTTCGTAGTGTAGACCTACCCTGAGGAAAAAAAGGGAAGATGGGTGGTTAGCATGAATGTAGGGAAGCAACACCCTTGAAGATGTGCAGTTATTGGCAAGTATCATCCCTTTCTTTGTCAGAGTAGTCTCTGCCCATTTTCAGTATTGCTAGTTTGACAAGCAGTACAAACTCCAGAGATAAGCGGGCTGAAAAGTTTTTAATTGAACATCAATTGTAAAAGCACTCTCCCAAATCTAGCATCAGATCTGGAGGTAAATCTAGGTATTATCATTGTGTAAACATAATCCTATGCTTCTCAGTTTGACCGTGATGAAGACAACCACAGGAGGTATTTCCTGTTGAATTAGCCCAAAGTCCGTCTAATTTGGGAACACTAGCTAAAATGCAAACAAGTCTCTGTGCACAATTTAATCCATCTGGATGGATGTCAAGAAGCAATGACATTTCCCTTACAATGTTTCACATATGGAATAAAAAGAAATCTAAGTAATTTTCTAAACACCCTAGATTTATCTATGTAAAAACTCAAAGCTCTCTTAAAATCCACAGTGTAAAGCCTTACTTCTTCACGGTGTGCATAAAGCTTATGGGAAACACACACACACCAGAAAGTTAATTATTTCGTTAAGGTCTTGGGGTGGGTATGTATAACAACCATGGTCTTGTGAAAAACTGGAAATGGAGGGTCAGGCATAACACTCTATAGTTTACTTACTCTCCTTATTCATGTCACCATCATCAGGAAGCCTCTTTTTATAGATAGGTTAGTGAGCATCAGATCCCAGATGGTAACTGGGTCTTTGACTGGTAGAAAAACATTAGCTAGACCCTTCAAGGACTTTTTCACTGCTGAGTGCCAAAACACTTTGCTATTGTTGCTCCTCTTTCCTTGATGACACAGTATATTACAGACTTGTTGTCCTGAATGACCTAGACCACACCACCTCAGGTTTGCAGAAGAAAGGTAAAGAACCCACCTGATAGCAGGGATAAGAGATTTTGTACTGCTGCATCTGTGGCCTCATCCATTTGAATGTTGGTTTTTCAAGACAACAGATCTTCATCTCTTCATTACTATGTCAGATAGCATCTCAAGCTGCTCTTCTAAAAAGTCACTGGTCTCCAAAGATCTGTGGATTAGCAGGCTATACAGTCTGGATTTGTCCCTGGTCTTATAGGTCAGATAGATGAACTGCAAAGATTTTGTTTCAAGTATATATTTCCTGCACTTGAATCTGGAAGTGAGAATTATGGCTACATCATCTACTAATTTGCATTCTGTGGACTGGGTTGGTGGGCCCAAGTGACCTAGCATGGGGGAAATGGTGTCAGCAAGCCAGGTTGCTATGATGTAGATTAGGTAACTCATTTTGCATGAATGGTTGACTGCTGACTTTTACTGATCAGCATAAGGCTGAAATATTTTAATTTATCTGTTTTGAATTTGTTTGGGTAGTCTATTCACTGTGTGCACTGGATTTTAATTTCTTGTCTGCTTATCTTTCCAGTCACTGGTGGGAGCTTCCTCTGTGTTATACTGTGTTCCTAAGTGTTATACTTCTTGATAACACTTATATCAGAGAAGGTTGTATGTAGATGGTCAGTTTGATCAAGGCCATGCTCAAGAATGCATAGATCTCTTCCTGTACTGATGGAGTCTACAGGTTCAAAGCCTCACCCAGATTGATAGCCATGTCCTGGACTTGCTGGGGTCTCGTGAGGATACAGAAGATACTCCAGTGTTGTCATCTAGAGAAGTTGATTGTCAATACCAGTTGGGACATCAGCACCCACCCCATCATCCCCTGACAGCCTGTCATCAGTCTCAGCCAGGGCAAAGATAGATTAATCTAGTTACACATCATCTAGTCTACTGGCAAGAACTGAGGGACTATATACAAACTTTGAAAGACTGACAGAATCAGCATGGCACAGCTCTTGTTACAGTCCTGTCCTCCTGCAACACTGCAGGAAGAATTCTTGCTGACTGTCACCCATCCACCTTGTTATTTACTTGTAATTGAGTCCTGAAAATGTCGGAGTGGATTTCTCATTTTGATATCCTCCCAGTGTGTCAAAGGAATCAAAGGCAGTGAATGTCTTTTTTAGCTTGTCAGAACCTCTGATTTTGCGTCCTTTGATACGCTAAGCACTGATGTAGCTTTTGTTCATATCTTTATCTAAATAGTAAGGAAAGGGCAAAGTAGCCTATAACTCCAGTACACACTGTTTCAATTTTCCATGTTAGCAAGTAAGCCTGCCTTACAGTCTCAAGAAACAGATTTGGTGGTGAATTTTTTTTAATGCTTACCCATTTTCAAAGCATGAAAGACATCAGGTTGCCTCTTGTCATTATCTGAGAAAATACAAATATCTGTATTAAAATTTGAGTCATGTAGCTAAAATTTTTTAGTACAATTAATTTAGCATAAAAAGTAAAAATATATTTGTGATGTTATCTGATTAGAGTATGACCAGGCAAATCATTGTTGCTACCACGTTATATAATTGCAACAAATCTTATACAAAGTGTGACGCATGGCCAGAAAGGGTTAAGCGGCTCGCAGGCTAAATGACCCAGAGTCAACCTTTTAGAGACATGTTAGAAAAGTATGTACATGGTAATTAGGGCCATTCCATGTTACATAGGCTAGAACTGTGAAATACAAACCTGTATTGTTAGAGAATTACAAGTGATACTAATTGTATGTTTACTTATATCTTATTAGATGTTACCCATGTAAACTGACAGTTCTTCTCTGTCACAATAGATATTGATTCAGAGATCAAAAGGGAATATTAACATTTAGATGAATCTTGGGTGAAATAATGTCATTGTCTATATGTCTCTTTAAAGTTTGTGATAAATTGCCTAACAGATAAATTGCCTTATGTTAATCTGTGTAGCTAATTACTGGTGATGCTTAGGAAATCGGTCTACTTCAAAGTCTCCATGATTGATGAATCTTTGCCTAAGGACTCCGAGCTGTCAAGAGAAGGCCTGGAACTGTATAAAAATCCCTTGGGTCCTAATCCTCTTTTTATCTCAGGTCTGCTTGATGCTTCATGCAGGGGAAGCTTAAGTCATAAGACTGAGATCTCCAGTCTCATCTGGATCACCCTGAATATAGACATTGGACTAATTCTGAAAGTACTCTTTGCAAATACAAAGCTCACCATCTCTCCTATGAATCTGATCTCAGATCTGTACTCATGTCTGTATGTATATTGATCTTTTAACCAATACGCTCTCTATTTTCTTTTTTAATAATTTTTAATTTACTTAATAAGGATTGGCTGTAAATGTATATTTGGGTAAGATCTGAAGTATTCCTGAACATGGGAGGTAACGTGTCCGATCCTTTGGGATTGGTAGAACTTTCTTATATGATGAATAAAATTTTCAGTAATGCTCATCATATTTGACTTGGGTGTCTGGGTGAAGGCCTGAAGCTGGGTTGCTTTAAGGCAGTGGTTTCCAACCTTTTTACGCCCAAGATCACTTTTTGAATCTAAGGGCAACCCAAGATCTGCCCCGCCCCTTCACCAAGGCCCTGCCCCTTCCCCAAAGACTTGCCCCACTCACTCCATGCCCCCTCTCTCCATTGCTCACTCTCCCCCACCCTCACTCACTTTCACCGGGCTGTAGTAGGTTGTGGTTCGGGAAGGGGTACAGGCACTGGGCTGCAGCTGAGGGGTTCGTAGCATGGGAGGGGTCTCTGAGCTGAGCCTGGGGCAGGGGAGTTGGGGTGCATAAGGGGGTGAGGGGTACAAGCTCTAGCAGGGAGTTTGGGTGCAGGAGGGGGCTCTAGGCTGGTGCAGAGTGTTGGACTGCACGAAGGGGTACAGGGTGCTGGCTCTGGGAGGGGGTCAGGGCTGGGGCAGGGGGTTGGGGTGAATGAGGGGCTATGAGGTGCTGGCTCCAGGAGGAGACTCAGGCTGGGGATTGGGGTGTGGCCTCCCACAAGCAGCACTTACTTCCGGCAGCTCCCAGTCGGCGGCAGGTGGCAGGCGCAGCGAGGCTAAGGCAGGCTCCCTGCCTACCCCGGCCCCACACCGCTCCTGGAAGGGGCCAACGCGTCCCTGGGGGGGGGGGGGGAGAAGTGCGGAGCATGTGACTCCGCACACTGCTCCTCTCTGCAAGCACGGCCCCCACAGCTGTCCCGGCCAATGAGAGTTGCAGGTATGGTGCTTCCAGGAGAGTGTGGGGCCAGGGTAGGCAGGGAGTCTGCCTTAGCAGCTGCCACGCTACACCACCAGAGATTGCATTCGACTGGGAGATCCTCTAGGATCGACCAGTTGATCGCGATTGACCGGTTGGTGACCACTGCTTTAAGGGACCTGTGTTGTTGGCTTCTGGGTAAACAGTAATATATTATAAAAGCTGTTTATGCTGGCTTGGTAAATCTAAGTATTGGAATATCCACCAGCTTTGCAGATTGTCTGCCCCATTCTTTGCAGTTCACCCTAATTGAGTAACCTCAGAGTGGCTCCGTGGGACCCCCGTCACAATATTCTACGTATAATTATCTTATTCCAAAATGTACATTCGGGCTTCTATTTGATCAGTAAAGAAGAAAGCATACAGAAACTAATATAGGCCCTGTGGGAGCAGAGGTCCACCTGCAGGGTTCTCAGTACAGGAGCAGGACTACAAACCGTATAAAGGATCAGTAGAGTTGTTTGCCACCTAACATCTATTCTGTATAAGGAAAAGAAATCTTGAAATGTATACAGTAATGTGTCTGGAAGAGTAAAATATCTGTTAAAGGATGGCATTCACTTCAGAAGGCCCACAATAAGGTTCAAAGCATTAGTGTGAATTTCTGGGATAAAATGTGTGAGCTTCTACACTGGGTAAATATTCCCCAAAGTGCAAGTCTACTCTGAAACCTAGCAAAAAAATGGCTTTGTGGGATTCCATTTTCATTTCTACTTATGGATTTCCACATCAAATTTGCTCAGTTCACATAAAAAAAAATATTTTTCTAAACCCCCTTTCCAAGGCCATCATCTCCATCCTTTTATCAATGATAAAAGAACGTAAGAATGGCCATACTGGGTCAGACCAATGGTGCACCTAGCCCAGTATCCTGTCTTCCGACCGTGGCCAATGCCAGATTCTTCAAAGGGAATGACCAGAACAGGGAAATTATCAAATGATCCATCCCCTGCTCTCCAGTCCCAGCATCTGGCAGTCAGAGGATAAAAATTCTGCATATGAAATTATTCCAATTTTAAGTTTTTTAGGACATGGTGTTTGTCTTCATATATCTCTGTGAAGTCTCTAGGAACTGTTGGCACCACATAATTAAGGGAAAAAGAGATATATTCTGTTTTGTGTATACAAGGTCAGATAATAAATCCAGCTCCCTCTTCCAAAGCATTATTGGCAATTCAGTGCTAACAGAAGTATAAAGTAATGATATATTTGAAATGAAATCAAGAAGAGGTGGACAGAACTACTAAGTTAGAAGTTGCCATTTTTACACAGACGTTTTCTGTCCATAACTGGACTTCACAGGGAGTAATTCCAAAATACTGCACACAGTCAAATGCTGAGAAGAGAAACCAAAGGAAGAATGAGAATTCCTTGGACTCTTTAAAACTGGGAGCAGTAGTTGAATGTAATACCTGGTCCTAGTCACATGCACTAGAGGAACCTGTATAGAATGCTTCCTAACTCTTAGGCAAAGGGCCAGAAAGGAGAGACCCCGGGTCAGGAAAGGACCTGGAAAGGGGGACTCCTTGCACCTGTCAAATAAAAGGCCAGATAGGAAGACACCAGGGAACTGCAACTGGCTGGAAGAAAGCCTGAGCTGGAGACCCCCTGGACAAAAGCATATAAGGACTGTGAAGCCCTGGAGACAAGGGTTAAGACAACACCCTGTAGGGCAGCCAGAATATTTTGTTTTTGTTTTAATGTTGTGTATTTAAAAAATCCCTGAGAAGAAAATTTGAAGTGTGCTGTTGTTTAGGGGGTGAATTCTCCTTCCCTCACCGGGCACATCAGCCAGCCATCTTACAGCATATTAGCAGATATTTAAGAGCTGCAAAACTCATGTGAGTGTCCCTTTCTGCTGCCTTGCCCCTTTTGAGAGTATATAGCTAGACCCCAGTGTATGGCAGGGATTATGGCTTTGTCTACACTAGCACTTATGTCAGCAAAACTTTTGTCACTCAGGGGTGTGAAAAAACACACTCTCTGAGTGACATAAATTTTGCTGGCATAATTTCTTTTGCCCAATAATTCCTGCATCAGACCCAGAAATTTATGGATGAACTACAGTATATATTTTAAAAACACATTCAATCTTGCTTTAAAAACTTGAACTGATAAAGAATTTACCACATTCTTTGGTGGTCTGTTCCAAAAGTTAATTATTCTCTTTGTTAAAAAATTGTCTTATTTCCATTTAGACATTCCATTCCAACATTACTATGCCTTTGTCTGCTAAAGAAAAGAGCCCTCCGATATAAGATTTCTTGTCCCTATGTAGATGTATTTAGATTTTGATTTAGTTACCTCTTAACCTTCTCTTTGTTAAACTAATAAGACTGAGCTCCTTTAGTCTCTCACTGCAAGGCAGGATTTCTAGACTTGAATCATTCTCGTAGCTCTTCTCTGATTTGTCTTCAATTTTTCAACATCTTTGACCCTTTGGATAAATATTTTTATTTTCCCCTAAAAGAGCACAAATAGGATCCCGCTTGGAACACCAATTTTTTTGTTTTAATTTTTCAAGTCAAATTCACAGTCTTGTTGCTATAAAACTATGGAAATACTAACATGCCTCCATATTATTTGGAGAAAACCTGTTTGCAGGCAAAGGTGAGTAAATCCACTCCAAAAACATCTAGATCAAGAGCCCTGTGCCTCAAAGTATAAAATGTACATTAATTACTACCTCTTTGGTTCTTATGTCTCAAAAATGTCTAACCTAAACCCTGCAGAAAAGAAACCAAAAGAATAGTAGCCCATACCTGTCAGGGGTCTGATTGTTGTTAGTGATTCCAAATAATCTTTCATGTCTTTATGTTTGAAGCCAATGGAGATTTCAAAAGGTGTTTTATTCAGCACATTTAGGTGATTAGGATTGGCTCCCTTGTCCATGAGTTGTTGTGCCAAGCTCAGCTTTCCACTAACAGCTGCCAGCATTAGAGGACTCCAGCCCACAGTCTTCACAGTATAATTACAATCAGCTCCCCAGTCCAGTAGCAAGTGCACCACTGCCTCATATCCATGCTGGGCGGCTGCGATTAGTGGTGTTATATCAGGCAGTTCCTCTTTGCTGTTGTCAACCAAACTGGTATTAAAATGGTCATAATTATCAACAAAAGCTCCAGATTCCAGCAACAATTTCACGACACTGACATGGCCACCTCTAGAAGCCATTGTAAGTACACTGGCTCCCAGCTTATTCTGTGCATTGAGATCAGCACCATTCTCCAACAAGATGTGAGCCACAGTTAGATGTCCAAACCTTAAGAGGAGGAAAAAGAATTGAAAAAAGAACCAATTCTACTGTAACAAATATCTCCTACAGAGAGCATGTGAGAAAATTTTGCTGCAGCAGTTATCCAGTATGCTAAACTCTCATAAGATACCTACATCAACTGAAAATGTACCATTTGGACTCAAGACTATCACCGCTGCCCAACCCCATCCTCTGACATTAGGATTTAGAAGAATCCAAAGAACTATAAAAGATCTGGACAAAACACAAATGTCCCAGATCAAGAGGGCATTTAAATATATGTGAGTTCAATATGGGAATATTCACATGCTTAAAATTCTACACATACTTAAGGGATTTCCTGAATCAGGGCCTAAAAAAATAGAAGTATTGTTTTAATACCACTACTGGATGACCTACCACTGTGCACACGTATTTCCATTATAAATCCCTATGTTCAGATATAGGCTAGGTCTACACTGGGGGAGGGGAGGGTCGACCTAAGAGACGCAACTTCAGCTATGCGAATAGCGTAGCTGAAGTCGACGTATCTTAGGTCAATTTACCTGGCCGTGAGGACGGTGGCAAGTCGACCACTGCCGCTCCCCTGTCGACTCCGCTTCCGCGCCTCGCCGCGGTGGAATTCCGGAGTCGACGGCAGAGCAATCGGAGATCGATTTTATCGGGTCTACACTAGACTGATAAATCGATCCCCGATAGATCGATCACTACCCGTTGAGCCGTCGGGTAGTGTAGATGTACCCATAGTCACTTTTAGGGGGGTTATTTCACTTTTCAAATAGAAATCTTTCTTCACCATAAACTTCTCCCCACCCCAAGCTTTTGAAATTTTAGAATGGAGGTTTTATTTGTTTCTTTTAAATTACCAGTCCAATTAACAACTGGCCCAGTAGTTCAAAACTTCAAATTCAATTTTCCTTCCTATAAATAAGCTTCTACTGCTGTGAGCTCTGCAGAGCCAATATAGCTCTG
The DNA here is from genome assembly GCF_013100865.1 of Trachemys scripta elegans. Classification (NCBI taxonomy): domain Eukaryota; kingdom Metazoa; phylum Chordata; order Testudines; family Emydidae; genus Trachemys; species Trachemys scripta. The sequence goes on along the minus strand of NC_048299.1, from coordinate 115,629,040 downwards.
CGAGAATGAGAGAGATTCTTAACCATTCTGTGGTCAAAAACAAAAAAGTTCCAATTTCAGAATATTTATTATTGGGGATGAGCCAGAAAGACCTAAGCTTGGCTGTGGTGAAAGATGCTAGAAAAGGGAAGAGTTAGCATTCAGTGTACAAATCAAAAGGAAGGGGGAAATGTTCGAGTACAATAATTTTGTTTTCAAATGCATGGGGCTTTTAATAAATATCTCAGTCTCAGTATCCTGCAGGAGATTGGAAACAGGCAAGTTTTTTTTGTTGTTGTTTTTGTTTTTTGTTAAGTATCAGGGGGTAGCCGTGTTAGTCTGTATCTACAAAAACAACAAGGAGTCTGGTGGCACCTTAAAGATTAGCAGATTTATTTGGGCATAAGCTTTCGTGAGTAAAAACCTCACTTCTTCGGATGCATCCGAAGAAGTGAGGTTTTTACTCACGAAAGCTTATGCCCAAATAAATCTGCTAATCTTTAAGGTGCCACCAGACTCCTTGTTGTTTTTGTAGATACAGACTAACACGGCTACCCCCTGATACTTAACAAAAAACAAAAACAACAACAAAAAAAACTTGCCTGTTTCCAATCTCCTGCAGGATACTGAGACTGAGATATTTATTAAAAGCCCCATGCATTTGAAAACAAAATTATTGTACTCGAACATTTCCCCCTTCCTTTTGATTTGTACACTGAATGCTAACTCTTCCCTTTTCTAGCATCTTTCACCACAGCCAAGCTTAGGTCTTTCTGGCTCATCCCCAATAATAAATATTCTGAAATTGGAACTTTTTTGTTTTTGACCACAGAATGGTTAAGAATCTCTCTCATTCTCGCAGAGCTATATTGGCTCTGCAGAGCTCACAGCAGTAGAAGCTTATTTATAGGAAGGAAAATTGAATTTGAAGTTTTGAACTACTGGGCCAGTTGTTAATTGGACTGGTAATTTAAAAGAAACAAATAAAACCTCCATTCTAAAATTTCAAAAGCTTGGGGTGGGGAGAAGTTTATGGTGAAGAAAGATTTCTATTTGAAAAGTGAAATAACCCCCCTAAAAGTGACTATGGGTACATCTACACTACCCGACGGCTCAACGGGTAGTGATCGATCTATCGGGGATCGATTTATCAGTCTAGTGTAGACCCGATAAAATCGATCTCCGATTGCTCTGCCGTCGACTCCGGAATTCCACCGCGGCGAGGCGCGGAAGCGGAGTCGACAGGGGAGCGGCAGTGGTCGACTTGCCACCGTCCTCACGGCCAGGTAAATTGACCTAAGATACGTCGACTTCAGCTACGCTATTCGCATAGCTGAAGTTGCGTCTCTTAGGTCGACCCTCCCCTCCCCCAGTGTAGACCTAGCCTATATCTGAACATAGGGATTTATAATGGAAATACGTGTGCACAGTGGTAGGTCATCCAGTAGTGGTATTAAAACAATACTTCTATTTTTTTAGGCCCTGATTCAGGAAATCCCTTAAGTATGTGTAGAATTTTAAGCATGTGAATATTCCCATATTGAACTCACATATATTTAAATGCCCTCTTGATC